>NC_092102.1:51930423-52202923 GCF_045679555.1 Salvelinus alpinus | reverse complement strand
GGAGAGGGGGATGGAGGAGAGGATCAGACTGCTGGAGGAGAGGTTGAGGGGGATGGCATGTGACAGAGAACAACCCACTAGGGAGCTGGCCATCCCCACAGAGACGCCAGCAGAACAGCCCACCTCAGCACCGGACAAAAGTCTCGACACCACAGCAGAACAGTCCACACCAGACCCTGACCATAGAGTCAACATCACAGCAGAACAGACAAAAGAAAAACCCCAAGCCCAGCAGCTCTCACCCCCCCTGAGCACCCCCCCTGTCAGCCACCCTGATAGCCCTCCTGACAACCCCCCCACACCCACTGAGAACAAACACAAGACACAGATTGTTCTCCTTATGGACTCAAATGGGAAATATATAGAAGAAAAACAACTTTTTCCCAAACACAGTGTGTCTAAACTCTGGTGTCCAAACACCCAGTGCGCCCTAGACCTTCTGTCTGAGGACAAACTAGGCTCACCTAGCCACATAATAATACACACAGGCACAAACGACCTGAGAGCACAGCAGGAAAGGGTGGCCACAGCACTGAAGGGAGTGATTGAAAAAGCTTCTTCTACTTTCCCCAATGCACAAGTGGTTATCTCCACCCTGCTACCACGAAAAGACTTCCACCCTGCTACAATACAGCGGGTAAACGCAAGCATTTCCCGTGACTGTGCCTCAAAACCAAATGTTTTCCTGGCCCACCACTCCACCCTGGACTTGAACAGCCTCTATGACCAGGTCCACCTCTATAAGGCAGCAGTGCCCACCTTTGCCCGGACTCTAAAGGACATCGCTCTCAAACGCAGCCCCAACACTTCACACAGGAGCAACAGATCAATAGACACCCCACCAGACCAGCGAGACACCCTCCAAGACCTGCAGGACCCCCCCGTGGACCTACACATAGAGGACCCACGCCAAGAGGACTTACATCCAGACCACAGCACCCCCAGACACATCCACACCCCCACCCCAACCAATCAACACCCCCCCACATCAACCATGCCCACACCCCATTTAGGCCCCCTCAGATCAGACCTATGCCACTCCTGCCCACCCCATGCACCCCACCCCCGCAAAGAGGGCATCAACATGGAAGTCACACATACGCCCAGGTAGTGAGCGGGCAAACAGGCACAACCCCCACTCTTACACTCGCCCAAGCCAACGGCATGTACCAGATGCTCAGCAGGCTCTGCTCACACTTACTGGCCTGAGGCCAAACCACACGGCCAACAACATTGGACACTTTATGGAACAAAAAGCCTTCACTATATCATCCTGGAATATCCAAGGCCTGAGGTCATCTGCCTTTGGCCTAAAGAGCAGGAACCCGGACTTCACCAAAGAAATCGGTAATGCAGACATTGTCATCCTGCAAGAAACATGGTATAGCGGAGACGGACCCACTGGTTGCCCTCTAGGTTACAGAGAGCTGGTAGTCCCATCCACCAAACTACCAGGTGTGAAACAGGGAAGGGACTCAGGGGGAATGCTAATTTGGTATAGAGCAGACCTAACTCACTCCATTAAATTAATCAAAACAGGAACATTTTACATTTGGCTAGAAATTCAAAAGGAAATTATCTTAACAGAGAAAAATGTCCTCCTGTGTGCTACCTATATCCCCCCACTAGAATCCCCATACTTTAATAAAGACAGCTTCTCCATCCTGGAGGGGGAAATCAATCATTTCCAGACCCAGGGACATGTATTAGTCTGTGGCGACCTAAATGCCAGAACTGGACAAGAACCTGACACCCTCAGCACACAGGGGGACAAACACCTGCCTGCAGGTGACAGCATTCCCTCCCCCATATGCCCCCCTAGGCACAACTATGACAACATAACCAACAAAAACGGGTCACAACTCCTGCAGCTCTGTCGCACGCTGGGTCTGTACATAGTCAATGGTAGGCTTCGAGGGGACTCCTATGGTAGGTTCACCTATAGCTCATCTCTTGGCAGTAGCACTGTAGACTACTTTATCACTGACCTCAACCCAGAGTCTCTCAGAGCGTTCACAGTCAGCCCACTGACACCCCTATCAGACCACAGCAAAATCACAGTCTACTTGAACAGAGCAATACTCAATCATGAGGCATCAAAGCCAAAGGAACTGAGTAACATTAAGAAATGCTATAGATGGAAGGAATGCAGTTTGGAAACCTACCAAAAAACAATTAGGCAACAGCAAATTCAATCCCTTTTAGACAACTTCCTGGACAAAATGTTCCACTGCAATAGTGAAGGTGTAAACTTGGCAGTAGAAAATCTTAACAGTATATTTGACCTCTCAGCTTCCCTATCAAATCTAAAAATCTCAAATAGAAAACCGAAGAAAATGAACAACAATGACAAATGGTTTGATAAAGAATGCAAAAATCTAAGAAATAAATTGAGAAACCTGTCCAACCAAAAACATAGAGACCCGGAAAACCTGAGTCTACGCCTTCACTATGGTGAATCACTAAAACAATACAGAAATACACTACGGAAAAAGAAGGAACAGCACGTCAGAAATCAGCTCAATGTAATTGAAGACTCCATAGACTCTAACCAATTCTGGGAAAATTGGAAAACACTAAACAAACAACAACATGAAGAATTATCTATCCAAAATGGAGATATATGGGTAAACCACTTCTCCAATCTTTTTGGCTCTATAACAAAGAATAAAGAGCAAAAACATATACATGATCAAATACAAATCCTAGAATCAACTATTAAAGACTACCAGAACCAACTGGATTCTCCAATTACCTTGAATGAGTTACAGGACAAAATAAAAACCCTCCAACCCAAAAAGGCCTGTGGTGTTGATGGTATCCTTAATGAAATGATCAAATATACAGACAACAAATTCCAATTGGCTATACTAAAACTCTTTAACATCGTCCTTAGCTCTGGCATCTTCCCCAATATTTGGAACCAAGGACTGATCACCCCAATCCACAAAAGTGGAGACAAATTTGACCCCAATAACTACCGTGGAATATGCGTCAACAGTAACCTTGGGAAAATACTCTGCATTATCATTAACAGCAGACTCGTACATTTCCTCAATGAAAACAATGTACTGAGCAAATGTCAAATTGGCTTTTTACCAAATTACCGTACAACAGACCATGTATTCACCCTACACACCCTAATTGACAACCAAACAAACCAAAACAAAGGCAAAGTCTTCTCATGCTTTGTTGATTTCAAAAAAGCCTTCGACTCAATTTGGCATGAGGGTCTGCTATACAAATTGATGGAAAGTGGTGTTGGGGGTAAAACATACGACATTATAAAATCCATGTACACAAACAACAAGTGTGCGGTTAAAATTGGCAAAAAACACACACATTTCTTCACACAGGGTCGTGGGGTGAGACAGGGATGCAGCTTAAGCCCCACCCTCTTCAACATATATATCAACGAATTGGCGCGGGCACTAGAACAGTCTGCAGCACCCGGTCTCACCCTACTAGAATCCGAAGTCAAATGTCTACTGTTTGCTGATGATCTGGTGCTTCTGTCACCAACCAAGGAGGGCCTACAGCAGCACCTAGATCTTCTGCACAGATTCTGTCAGACCTGGGCCCTGACAGTAAATCTCAGTAAGACCAAAATAATGGTGTTCCAAAAAAGGTCCAGTCACCAGGACCCCAAATTCCATCTAGACACCGTTGCCCTAGAGCAGACAAAAAACTATACATACCTCGGCCTAAACATCAGCACCACAGGTAACTTCCACAAAGCTGTGAACGATCTGAAAGACAAGGCAAGAAGGGCCTTCTATGCCATCAAAAGGAACATAAATTTCAACATACCAATTAGGATCTGGCTAAAAATACTTGAATCAGTCATAGAGCCCATTGCCCTTTATGGTTGTGAGGTCTGGGGTCCGCTCACCAACCAAGATTTCACAAAATGGGACAAACACCAAATTGAGACTCTGCATGCAGAATTCTGCAAAAATATCCTCCGTGTACAACGTAGAACACCAAATAATGCATGCAGAGCAGAATTAGGCCGATACCCACTAATTATCAAAATCCAGAAAAGAGCCGTTAAATTCTACAACCACCTAAAAGGAAGCGATTCCCAAACCTTCCATAACAAAGCCATCACCTACAGAGAGATGAACCTGGAGAAGAGTCCCCTAAGCAAGCTGGTCCTAGGGCTCTGTTCACAAACACAAACACACCCCACAGAGCCCCAGGACAACAGCACAATTAGACCCAACCAAATCATGAGAAAACAAAAAGATAATTACTTGACACATTGGAAAGAATTAACAAAAAAACAGAGCAAACTAGAATGCTATTTGGCCCTAAACAGAGAGTATACAGTGGCAGAATACCTGACCACTGTGACTGACCCAAACTTAAGGAAAGCTTTGACTATGTACAGACTCAGTGAGCATAGCCTTGCTATTGAGAAAGGCCGCCGTAGGCAGACATGGCTCTCAAGAGAAGACAGGCTATGTGCTCACTGCCCACAAAATGAGGTGGAAACTGAGCTGCACTTCCTAACCTCCTGCCCAATGTATGACCATATTAGAGAGACATATTTCCCTCAGATTACACAGATCCACAAAGAATTTGAAAACAAATCCAATTTTGATAAACTCCCATATCTACTGGGAGAAATTCCACAGTGTGCCATCACAGCAGCAAGATTTGTGACCTGTTGCCACAAGAAAAGGGCAACCAGTGAAGAACAAACACCATTGTAAATACAACCCATATTTATGCTTATTTATTTTAACTTGTGTGCTTTAACCATTTGTACATTGTTACAACACTGTATATATATAATATAACATTTGTAATGTCTTTATTGTTTTGAAACTTCTGTATGTGTAATGTTTACTGTTAATTTGTATTGTTTATTTCACTTTTGTATAATATCTACCTCACTTGCTTTGGCAATGTTAACACATGTTTCCCATGCCAATAAAGCCCCTTGAATTGAATTGAATTGAGAGAGAGAGAGAGAAAAGCCTAAACAGTCCACTCTTCTCCTCTCTGTAGTAGTAGTACTGTTGAGGAAGGGTGAGGATGGGGTGAGCGTAGGGAGGACTCTATCTCTCTCTTTCTATCCATCTATCTCCACTCTCTCTCACTCTCACTGTCTCCCATCCATATCCCCTTCTCTCTATTTCTCTCCCCCCCTCTCTCCCTCCCTCGTATGGGTGGTAGAGTTGCTGCACCAGCAGTAGTAGGACTGGCAGACTGCTGGCTGGCTGACTCCTGGCTGGCTGGCTGACTGGCTGGCTGACTGGCTGGCTGGCTGACTGGCTGGCTGGCTGGCTGGCTGACTGGCTGGCTGACTCCTTGCTGACTGGCTGGCTGGCTGGCTGGCTGACTCCTTGCTGACTGGCTGGCTGACTCCTTGCTGACTGGCTGACTGGCTGACTGGCTGGCTGACTCCTTGCTGACTGCTTGCTGACTGGCTGGCTGACTGGCTGGCTGGCTGACTGCTTGCTGACTGGCTGACAGCTTGCTGACTGGCTGGCTGGCTGGCTGACTGCTTGCTGACTGGCTGACTGGCTGGCAAGAGTAGAAGAAGCTGAGTGTGTTTGGGTGGAGGTTTCTACACAGCAACAGTCTCTCCTCTCAGGCTCTCTGCTCCATATCAAAGATAATCATCTGAAAAGAGAAAAAAATAACATCTGTTTGAAGTCCTCAAGTAAGCCGAGAGCGAGCGAGCGCTCAGAAACCAGCCAGCGCTGCAGAGAGAGAGACACGGCTGACTCCTCAGAACAGGGTGTGGTGTGCAGACAGGGAGGGAGGAGCGGGACGCTGTCTGCATTAAAAACATCATCACCATTATCATCTATAATGAGGTGTTAATCATTTATGTTCAGAGACCAGACAAAGAAACCAAAGGGAATATGTTCTTTGGGTAGAAGGAGGGTTATCGGTTACGTAATGTTGCCACAAGGGCAGGAGTTGATGGTTTTATAACTACGGTTTATATAAGGTTAGGGGGTTGACTTTTGAAAGGTTGTTGTAAGGTTGATACAAGGTTGGGAGTTGATGGTTTTATAAGTTTGATATAAGGTTGGGAGTTGATGGTTTTATAAGGACGATACAAGGTTGGGAGTTGATGGTTTCATAAGGTTGATATAAGGTTGGTAGTTGATAGTTTTGAGAGGTTGCTGTAAGGTTAGGGCTGGCACAATTACCATGTGACCAACGGTTAAGGACGAAAATAAAATAATCATTTTTACGAACCGGATGGCGGGACATTTGTGCGGATGAGTCCATTTCCACGGTACCATGGACTCTTTACAACCTGATGAAAATTGGTGTGGTAGCTAGGGAGTTTCCAGCTGCTTGGACCGGTGGTTCCCAGTTGCTTTAGGCCAGTGGTTCCCAGTTGCTTTAGGCCAGTGGTTCCCAGTTACTTTAGGCCAGTGGTTCCCAGTTGCTTTAGGCCAGTGGTTCCCAGTTGCTTTAGGCCAGTGGTTTCCAGTTGCTTTAGGCCAGTGGTTTCCAGTTGCTTTAGGCCAGTGGTTTCCAGCTGCTTTAGGCCAGTGGTTACCAGCTGCTTTAGGCCAGTGATTCCCAGTTGCTTTAGGCCAGTGGTTCCCAGTTGCTTTAGGCCAGTGGTTCCCAGTTGCTTTAGGCCAGTGGTTTCCAGCTGCTTTAGGCCAGTGGTCTCCAGTTGCTTTAGGCCAGTGGTTTCCAGCTGCTTTAGGCCAGTGGTTCCCAGTTGCTTTAGGCCAGTGGTTTCCAGCTGCTTTAGGCCAGTGGTTTCCAGTTGCTTTAGGCCAGTGGTTCCCAGTTGCTTTAGGCCAGTGGTTCCAGTTGCTTTAGGCCAGTGGTTTCCAGTTGCTTTAGGCCAGTGGTTCCCAGTTACGTTAGGCCAGTGGTTCCCAGTTGCTTTAGGCCAGTGGTTCCCAGTTGCTTTAGGCCAGTGGTTTCCAGTTGCTTTAGGCCAGTGGTTTCCAGCTGCTTTAGGTCAGTGGTTACCAGCTGCTTTAGGCCAGTGATTCCCAGTTGCTTTAGGCCAGTGGTTCCCAGTTGCTTTAGGCCAGTGGTTCCCAGTTGCTTTAGGCCAGTGGTTTCCAGCTGCTTTAGGCCAGTGGTCTCCAGTTGCTTTAGGCCAGTGGTTTCCAGCTGCTTTAGGCCAGTGGTTCCCAGTTGCTTTAGGCCAGTAGTTTCCAGCTGCTTTAGGCCAGTGGTTTCCAGTTGCTTTAGGCCAGTGGTTCCCAGTTGCTTTAGGCCAGTGGTTCCAGTAGCTTTAGGCCAGTGGTTTCCAGTTGCTTTAGGCCAGTGGTTTCCAGTTGCTTTAGGCCAGTGGTTCCCAGTTGCTTTAGGCCAGTGGTTCCCAGTTGCTTTAGGCCAGTGGTTTCCAGCTGCTTTAGGCCAGTGGTTACCAGCTGCTTTAGGCCAGTGGTTTCCAGCTGCTTTAGGCCAGTGGTTACCAGTTGCTTTAGGCCAGTGGTTCCCAGTTGCTTTAGGCCAGTGGTTTCCAGCTGCTTTAGGCCAGTGGTCTCCAGTTGCTTTAGGCCAGTGGTTCCCAGTTGCTTTAGGCCAGTGGTCTCCAGTTGCTTTAGGCCAGTGGTTTCCAGCTGCTTTAGGCCAGTGGTTTCCAGCTGCTTTAGGCCAGTGATTCCCAGTTGCTTTAGGCCAGTGGTTTCCAGTTGCTTTAGGCCAGTGGTTTCCAGCTGCTTTATGCCAGTGGTTCCCAGTTGCTTTAGGCCAGTGGTTTCCAGCTGCTTTAGGCCAGTGGTTCCCAGTTGCTTTAGGCCAGTGGTTTGCAGATGCTTTAGGCCAGTGGTGTCCAGCTGCTTTAGGTCAGTGGTTCCCAGTTGCTTTAGGCCAGTGGTCTCCAGTTGCTTTAGGCCAGTGGTTCCCAGTTGCTTTAGGCCAGTGGTCTCCAGTTGCTTTAGGCCAGTGGTTTCCAGCTGCTTTAGGCCAGTGGTTCCCAGTTGCTTTAGGCCAGTGGTTCCCAGCTGCTTTAGGCCAGTGGTTTCCAGCTGCTTTAGGCCAGTGGTTTCCAGTTGCTTTAGGCCAGTGGTTTCCAGCTGCTTTAGGCCAGTGGTTACCAGTTGCTTTAGGCCAGTGGTTACCAGCTGCTTTAGGCCAGTGGTTTCCAGTTGCTTTAGGCCAGTGGTTCCCAGCTGCTTTAGGCCAGTGGTTTCCAGCTGCTTTAGGCCAGTGGTTACCAGCTGCTTTAGGCCAGTGGTTTCCAGTTGCTTTAGGCCAGTGGTTCCCAGTTGCTTTAGGCCAGTGGTCTCCAGTTGCTTTAGGCCAGTGGTTTCCAGCTGCTTTAGGCCAGTGGTTTCCAGCTGCTTTAGGTCAGTGGTTCCCAGTTGCTTCAGGCCAGTGGTTACCAGTTGCTTTAGGCCAGTGGTTTCCAGCTGCTTAAACCAGTGGTTCCCAGTTGCTTTAGGCCAGTGGTTCCCAGTTGCTTTAGGCCAGTGGTTTCCAGCTGCTTTAGGCCAGTGGTTCCCAGTTGCTTTAGGCCAGTGGTTCCCAGTTGCTTTAGGCCAGTGGTTTCCAGCTGCTTTAGGCCAGTGATTCCCAGTTGCTTTAGGCCAGTGGTTTCCAGTTGCTTTAGGCCAGTGGTTTCCAGCTGCTTTATGCCAGTGGTTCCCAGTTGCTTTAGGCCAGTGGTTTCCAGCTGCTTTAGGCCAGTGGTTCCCAGTTGCTTTAGGCCAGTGGTTTGCAGATGCTTTAGGCCAGTGGTTTCCAGCTGCTTTAGGTCAGTGGTTCCCAGTTGCTTTAGGCCAGTGGTTTCCAGCTGCTTTAGGCCAGTGGTTTCCAGCTGCTTTAGGCCAGTGGTTTCCAGCTGCTTTAGGCCAGTGGTTACCAGCTGCTTTAGGCCAGTGGTTCCCAGTTGCTTTAGGCCAGTGTTTTTCAGATGCTTTAGGCCAGTGGTTCCCAGTTGCTTTAGGCCAGTGGTTTCCAGCTGCTTTAGGCCAGTGGTTTCCAGTTGCTTTAGGCCAGTGGTTTCCAGTTGCTTTAGGCCAGTGGTCTCCAGTTGCTTTAGGCCAGTGGTTCCCAGTTGCTTTAGGCCAGTGGTTTCCAGTTGCTTTAGGCCAGTGGTTCCCAGTTGCTTTAGGCCAGTGGTTCCCAGTTGCTTTAGGCCAGTGGTTCCCAGTTGCTTTAGGCCAGTGGTTCCCAGTTGCTTTAGGCCAGTGGTTCCCAGTTGCTTTAGGCCAGTGGTTTTCAGATGCTTTAGGCCAGTGGTTCCCAGTTGCTTTAGGCCAGTGGTTTCCAGCTGCTTTAGGTCAGTGGTTTCCAGCTGCTTTAGGCCAGTGGTTTCCAGCTGCTTTAGGCCAGTGGTTTCCAGTTGCTTTAGGCCAGTGGTTTCCAGTTGCTTTAGGCCAGTGGTTTTCAGATGCTTTAGGCCAGTGGTTCCCAGTTGCTTTAGGCCAGTGGTTTCCAGTTGCTTTAGGCCAGTGATTACCAGTTGCTTTAGGCCAGTGGTTCCCAGTTGCTTTAGGCCAGTGATTCCCAGTTGCTTTAGGCCAGTGGTTCCCAGTTGCTTTAGGCCAGTGGTTACCAGTTGCTTTAGGCCAGTGGTTTCCAGCTGCTTTAGGTCAGTGGTTCCCAGTTGCTTTAGGCCAGTGGTTCCCAGTTGCTTTAGGCCAGTGGTTCCCAGTTGCTTTAGGCCAGTGGTTCCCAGTTGCTTTAGGTCAGTGGTTTCCAGTTGCTTGGGCCAGTGGTTCCCAGTTGCTTTAGGCCAGTGATTCCCAGTTGCTTTAGGCCAGTGGTTTCCAGCTGCTTTAGGCCAGTGGTTTCCAGTTGCTTTAGGCCAGTGGTTCCCAGTTGCTTTAGGCCAGTGGTTCCCAGTTGCTTTAGGCCAGTGGTTCCCAGTTGCTTTAGGCCAGTGGTTCCCAGTTGCTTTAGGCCAGTGGTTCCCAGTTGCTTTAGGCCAGTGGTTCCCAGCTGCTTTAGGCCAGTGGTTCCCAGTTGCTTTATGCCAGTGGTTCCCAGTTGCTTTAGGCCAGTGGTCTCCAGTTGCTTTAGGCCAGTGGTCTCCAGTTGCTTTAGGCCAGTGGTTTCCAGCTGCTTTAGGCCAGTGGTTTCCAGTTGCTTTAGGCCAGTGGTTCCCAGTTGCTTTAGGCCAGTGGTTCCCAGTTGCTTTAGGCCAGTGGTTCCCAGCTGCTTTAGGCCAGTGGTTTCCAGCTGCTTTAGGCCAGTGGTTTCCAGTTGCTTTAGGCCAGTGGTTTCCAGCTGCTTTAGGCCAGTGGTTTCCAGCTGCTTTAGGCCAGTGGTTTCCAGTTGCTTTAGGCCAGTGGTTTCCAGCTGCTTTAGGCCAGTGGTTACCAGTTGCTTTAGGCCAGTGGTTACCAGCTGCTTTAGGCCAGTGGTTTCCAGTTGCTTTAGGCCAGTGGTTCCCAGCTGCTTTAGGCCAGTGGTTTCCAGCTGCTTTAGGCCAGTGGTTACCAGCTGCTTTAGGCCAGTGGTTTCCAGTTGCTTTAGGCCAGTGGTTCCCAGTTGCTTTAGGCCAGTGGTCTCCAGTTGCTTTAGGCCAGTGGTTTCCAGCTGCTTTAGGCCAGTGGTTCCCAGTTGCTTTAGGCCAGTGGTTTCCAGTTGCTTTAGGCCAGTGGTTCCCAGTTGCTTTAGGCCAGTGGTCTCCAGTTGCTTTAGGCCAGTGGTTTCCAGTTGCTTTAGGCCAGTGGTTCCCAGTTGCTTTAGGCCAGTGGTTTCCAGCTGCTTTAGGTCAGTGGTTCCCAGTTGCTTTAGGCCAGTTGTTCCCAGTTGCTTTAGGCCAGTGGTTTCCAGCTGCTTTAGGCCAGTGGTTCCCAGTTGCTTTAGGCCAGTGGTTTCCAGCTGCTTTAGGTCAGTGGTTCCCAGTTGCTTTAGGCCAGTGGTTACCAGTTGCTTTAGGCCAGTGGTTACCAGTTGCTTTAGGCCAGTGGTTCCCAGTTGCTTTAGGCCAGTGGTTCCCAGTTGCTTTAGGCCAGTGGTTTCCAGCTGCTTTAGGCCAGTGGTTCCCAGTTGCTTTAGGCCAGTGGTTCCCAGTTGATTTAGGCCAGTGGTTTCCAGCTGCTTTAGGCCAGTGATTCCCAGTTGCTTTAGGCCAGTGGTTTCCAGTTGCTTTAGGCCAGTGGTTTCCAGCTGTTTTATGCCAGTGGTTCCCAGTTGCTTTAGGCCAGTGGTTTCCAGCTGCTTTAGGCCAGTGGTTCCCAGTTGCTTTAGGCCAGTGGTTTGCAGATGCTTTAGGCCAGTGGTTTCCAGCTGCTTTAGGTCAGTGGTTCCCAGTTGCTTTAGGCCAGTGGTTTCCAGCTGCTTTATGCCAGTGGTTTCCAGCTGCTTTAGGCCAGTGGTTTCCAGCTGCTTTAGGCCAGTGGTTACCAGCTGCTTTAGGCCAGTGGTTCCCAGTTGCTTTAGGCCAGTGTTTTTAAGATGCTTTAGGCCAGTGGTTCCCAGTTGCTTTAGGCCAGTGGTTTCCAGCTGCTTTAGGCCAGTGGTTTCCAGTTGCTTTAGGCCAGTGGTTTCCAGTTGCTTTAGGCCAGTGGTCTCCAGTTGCTTTAGGCCAGTGGTTCCCAGTTGCTTTAGGCCAGTGGTTTCCAGTTGCTTTAGGCCAGTGGTTCCCAGTTGCTTTAGGCCAGTGGTTCCCAGTTGCTTTAGGCCAGTGGTTTCCAGTTGCTTTAGGCCAGTGGTTCCCAGTTGCTTTAGGCCAGTGGTTCCCAGTTGCTTTAGGCCAGTGGTTCCCAGTTGCTTTAGGCCAGTGGTTTTCAGATGCTTTAGGCCAGTGGTTCCCAGTTGCTTTAGGCCAGTGGTTTCCAGCTGCTTTAGGTCAGTGGTTTCCAGCTGCTTTAGGCCAGTGGTTTCCAGCTGCTTTAGGCCAGTGGTTTCCAGTTGCTTTAGGCCAGTGGTTTCCAGTTGCTTTAGGCCAGTGGTTTTCAGATGCTTTAGGCCAGTGGTTCCCAGTTGCTTTAGGCCAGTGGTTTCCAGTTGCTTTAGGCCAGTGGTTTCCAGCTGCTTTAGGCCAGTGGTTCCCAGTTGCTTTAGGCCAGTGGTTTGCAGATGCTTTAGGCCAGTGGTTTCCAGCTGCTTTAGGTCAGTGGTTCCCAGTTGCTTTAGGCCAGTGGTTTCCAGCTGCTTTAGGCCAGTGGTTTCCAGCTGCTTTAGGCCAGTGGTTTCCAGCTGCTTTAGGCCAGTGGTTTTCAGATGCTTTAGGCCAGTGGTTCCCAGTTGCTTTAGGCCAGTGGTTTCCAGTTGCTTTAGGCCAGTGATTACCAGTTGCTTTAGGCCAGTGGTTCCCAGTTGCTTTAGGCCAGTGATTCCCAGTTGCTTTAGGCCAGTGGTTCCCAGTTGCTTTAGGCCAGTGGTTACCAGTTGCTTTAGGCCAGTGGTTTCCAGCTGCTTTAGGTCAGTGGTTCCCAGTTGCTTTAGGCCAGTGGTTCCCAGTTGCTTTAGGCCAGTGGTTCCCAGTTGCTTTAGGTCAGTGGTTCCCAGCTGCTTTAGGCCAGTGGTTTCCAGCTGCTTTAGGCCAGTGGTTACCAGCTGCTTTAGGCCAGTGATTCCCAGTTGCTTTAGGCCAGTGGTTCCCAGTTGCTTTAGGCCAGTGGTTCCCAGTTGCTTTAGGCCAGTGGTTTCCAGCTGCTTTAGGCCAGTGGTCTCCAGTTGCTTTAGGCCAGTGGTTTCCAGCTGCTTTAGGCCAGTGGTTCCCAGTTGCTTTAGGCCAGTGGTTTCCAGCTGCTTTAGGCCAGTGGTTTCCAGTTGCTTTAGGCCAGTGGTTCCCAGTTGCTTTAGGCCAGTGGTTCCAGTTGCTTTAGGCCAGTGGTTTCCAGTTGCTTTAGGCCAGTGGTTCCCAGTTACTTTAGGCCAGTGGTTCCCAGTTGCTTTAGGCCAGTGGTTCCCAGTTGCTTTAGGCCAGTGGTTTCCAGTTGCTTTAGGCCAGTGGTTTCCAGTTGCTTTAGGCCAGTGGTTTCCAGCTGCTTTAGGTCAGTGGTTACCAGCTGCTTTAGGCCAGTGATTCCCAGTTGCTTTAGGCCAGTGGTTCCCAGTTGCTTTAGGCCAGTGGTTCCCAGTTGCTTTAGGCCAGTGGTTTCCAGCTGCTTTAGGCCAGTGGTCTCCAGTTGCTTTAGGCCAGTGGTTTCCAGCTGCTTTAGGCCAGTGGTTCCCAGTTGCTTTAGGCCAGTAGTTTCCAGCTGCTTTAGGCCAGTGGTTTCCAGTTGCTTTAGGCCAGTGGTTCCCAGTTGCTTTAGGCCAGTGGTTCCAGTAGCTTTAGGCCAGTGGTTTCCAGTTGCTTTAGGCCAGTGGTTTCCAGTTGCTTTAGGCCAGTGGTTCCCAGTTGCTTTAGGCCAGTGGTTCCCAGCTGCTTTAGGCCAGTGGTTACCAGCTGCTTTAGGCCAGTGGTTTCCAGCTGCTTTAGGCCAGTGGTTTCCAGCTGCTTTAGGTCAGTGGTTCCCAGTTGCTTTAGGCCAGTGGTTCCCAGTTGCTTTAGGCCAGTGGTTCCCAGTTGCTTTAGGTCAGTGGTTCCCAGCTGCTTTAGGCCAGTGGTTTCCAGCTGCTTTAGGCCAGTGGTTACCAGCTGCTTTAGGCCAGTGATTCCCAGTTGCTTTAGGCCAGTGGTTCCCAGTTGCTTTAGGCCAGTGGTTCCCAGTTGCTTTAGGCCAGTGGTTTCCAGCTGCTTTAGGCCAGTGGTCTCCAGTTGCTTTAGGCCAGTGGTTTCCAGCTGCTTTAGGCCAGTGGTTCCCAGTTGCTTTAGGCCAGTGGTTTCCAGCTGCTTTAGGCCAGTGGTTTCCAGTTGCTTTAGGCCAGTGGTTCCCAGTTGCTTTAGGCCAGTGGTTCCAGTTGCTTTAGGCCAGTGGTTTCCAGTTGCTTTAGGCCAGTGGTTCCCAGTTACTTTAGGCCAGTGGTTCCCAGTTGCTTTAGGCCAGTGGTTCCCAGTTGCTTTAGGCCAGTGGTTTCCAGTTGCTTTAGGCCAGTGGTTTCCAGTTGCTTTAGGCCAGTGGTTTCCAGCTGCTTTAGGTCAGTGGTTACCAGCTGCTTTAGGCCAGTGATTCCCAGTTGCTTTAGGCCAGTGGTTCCCAGTTGCTTTAGGCCAGTGGTTCCCAGTTGCTTTAGGCCAGTGGTTTCCAGCTGCTTTAGGCCAGTGGTCTCCAGTTGCTTTAGGCCAGTGGTTTCCAGCTGCTTTAGGCCAGTGGTTCCCAGTTGCTTTAGGCCAGTAGTTTCCAGCTGCTTTAGGCCAGTGGTTTCCAGTTGCTTTAGGCCAGTGGTTCCCAGTTGCTTTAGGCCAGTGGTTCCAGTAGCTTTAGGCCAGTGGTTTCCAGTTGCTTTAGGCCAGTGGTTTCCAGTTGCTTTAGGCCAGTGGTTCCCAGTTGCTTTAGGCCAGTGGTTCCCAGCTGCTTTAGGCCAGTGGTTACCAGCTGCTTTAGGCCAGTGGTTTCCAGCTGCTTTAGGCCAGTGGTTACCAGTTGCTTTAGGCCAGTGGTTCCCAGTTGCTTTAGGCCAGTGGTTTCCAGCTGCTTTAGGCCAGTGGTCTCCAGTTGCTTTAGGCCAGTGGTTCCCAGTTGCTTTAGGCCAGTGGTCTCCAGTTGCTTTAGGCCAGTGGTTTCCAGCTGCTTTAGGGCAGTGGTTCCCAGTTGCTTTAGGCCAGTGGTTCCCAGCTGCTTTAGGCCAGTGGTTTCCAGCTGCTTTAGGCCAGTGGTTTCCAGTTGCTTTAGGCCAGTGGTTTCCAGCTGCTTTAGGCCAGTGGTTACCAGTTGCTTTAGGCCAGTGGTTACCAGCTGCTTTAGGCCAGTGGTTTCCAGTTGCTTTAGGCCAGTGGTTCCCAGCTGCTTTAGGCCAGTGGTTTCCAGCTGCTTTAGGCCAGTGGTTACCAGCTGCTTTAGGCCAGTGGTTTCCAGTTGCTTTAGGCCAGTGGTTCCCAGTTGCTTTAGGCCAGTGGTCTCCAGTTGCTTTAGGCCAGTGGTTTCCAGCTGCTTTAGGCCAGTGGTTTCCAGCTGCTTTAGGTCAGTGGTTCCCAGTTGCTTCAGGCCAGTGGTTACCAGTTGCTTTAGGCCAGTGGTTTCCAGCTGCTTTAGGCCAGTGGTTCCCAGTTGCTTTAGGCCAGTGGTTCCCAGTTGCTTTAGGCCAGTGGTTTCCAGCTGCTTTAGGCCAGTGGTTCCCAGTTGCTTTAGGCCAGTGGTTCCCAGTTGCTTTAGGCCAGTGGTTTCCAGCTGCTTTAGGCCAGTGGTTCCCAGTTGCTTTAGGCCAGTGGTTTCCAGCTGCTTTAGGCCAGTGGTTCCCAGTTGCTTTAGGCCAGTGGTTCCCAGTTGCTTTAGGCCAGTGGTTTCCAGCTGTTTTATGCCAGTGGTTCCCAGTTGCTTTAGGCCAGTGGTTTCCAGCTGCTTTAGGCCAGTGGTTCCCAGTTGCTTTAGGCCAGTGGTTTGCAGATGCTTTAGGCCAGTGGTTTCCAGCTGCTTTAGGTCAGTGGTTCCCAGTTGCTTTAGGCCAGTGGTTTCCAGCTGCTTTAGGCCAGTGGTTTCCAGCTGCTTTAGGCCAGTGGTTTCCAGCTGCTTTAGGCCAGTGGTTACCAGCTGCTTTAGGCCAGTGGTTCCCAGTTGCTTTAGGCCAGTGTTTTTCAGATGCTTTAGGCCAGTGGTTCCCAGTTGCTTTAGGCCAGTGGTTTCCAGCTGCTTTAGGCCAGTGGTTTCCAGTTGCTTTAGGCCAGTGGTTTCCAGTTGCTTTAGGCCAGTGGTCTCCAGTTGCTTTAGGCCAGTGGTTCCCAGTTGCTTTAGGCCAGTGGTTTCCAGTTGCTTTAGGCCAGTGGTTCCCAGTTGCTTTAGGCCAGTGGTTCCCAGTTGCTTTAGGCCAGTGGTTTCCAGTTGCTTTAGGCCAGTGGTTCCCAGTTGCTTTAGGCCAGTGGTTCCCAGTTGCTTTAGGCCAGTGGTTCCCAGTTGCTTTAGGCCAGTGGTTTTCAGATGCTTTAGGCCAGTGGTTCCCAGTTGCTTTAGGCCAGTGGTTTCCAGCTGCTTTAGGTCAGTGGTTTCCAGCTGCTTTAGGCCAGTGGTTTCCAGCTGCTTTAGGCCAGTGGTTTCCAGTTGCTTTAGGCCAGTGGTTTCCAGTTGCTTTAGGCCAGTGGTTTTCAGATGCTTTAGGCCAGTGGTTCCCAGTTGCTTTAGGCCAGTGGTTTCCAGTTGCTTTAGGCCAGTGATTCCCAGTTGCTTTAGGCCAGTGGTTCCCAGTTGCTTTAGGCCAGTGATTCCCAGTTGCTTTAGGCCAGTGGTTCCCAGTTGCTTTAGGCCAGTGGTTCCCAGTTGCTTTAGGCCAGTGGTTTCCAGCTGCTTTAGGTCAGTGGTTCCCAGTTGCTTTAGGCCAGTGGTTCCCAGTTGCTTTAGGCCAGTGGTTCCCAGTTGCTTTAGGCCAGTGGTTCCCAGTTGCTTTAGGCCAGTGGTTTCCAGTTGCTTGGGCCAGTGGTTCCCAGTTGCTTTAGGCCAGTGATTCCCAGTTGCTTTAGGCCAGTGGTTTCCAGCTGCTTTAGGCCAGTGGTTTCCAGTTGCTTTAGGCCAGTGGTTCCCAGTTGCTTTAGGCCAGTGGTTCCCAGTTGCTTTAGGCCAGTGGTTCCCAGTTGCTTTAGGCCAGTGGTTCCCAGTTGCTTTAGGCCAGTGGTTCCCAGCTGCTTTAGGCCAGTGGTTCCCAGTTGCTTTAGGCCAGTGGTTCCCAGTTGCTTTAGGCCAGTGGTTCCCAGCTGCTTTAGGCCAGTGGTTCCCAGTTGCTTTAGGCCAGTGGTTCCCAGTTGCTTTAGGCCAGTGGTCTCCAGTTGCTTTAGGCCAGTGGTCACCAGCTGCTTTAGGCCAGTGGTTTCCAGCTGCTTTAGGCCAATGGTTTCCAGCTGCTTTAGGTCAGTGGTTTCCAGCTGCTTTAGGTCAGTGGTTCCCAGTTGCTTTAGGCCAGTGGTTCCCAGTTGCTTTAGGCCAGTGGTTCCCAGTTGCTTTAGGCCAGTGGTTCCCAGTTGCTTTAGGCCAGTGGTTTCCAGTTGCTTGGGCCAGTGGTTTCCAGTTGCTTGGGCCAGTGATTCCCAGTTGCTTTAGGCCAGTGGTTTCCAGCTGCTTTAGGCCAGTGGTTCCCAGTTGCTTTAGGTCAGTGGTTCCCAGCTGCTTTAGGCCAGTGGTTCCCAGCTGCTTTAGGTCAGTGGTTCCCAGCTGCTTTAGGCCAGTGGTTCCCAGCTGCTTTAGGCCAGTGGTTTCCAGTTGCTTTAGGCCAGTGATTCCCAGTTGCTTTAGGCCAGTGGTTCCCAGTTGCTTTAGGCCAGTGGTTTCCAGTTGCTTTAGGCCAGTGGTTCCCAGTTGCTTTAGGCCAGTGGTTCCCAGTTGCTTTAGGCCAGTGGTTTCCAGTTGCTTGGGCCAGTGGTTCCCAGTTGCTTTAGGCCAGTGATTCCCAGTTGCTTTAGGCCAGTGGTTTCCAGCTGCTTTAGGCCAGTGGTTCCCAGTTGCTTTAGGTCAGTGGTTCCCAGTTGCTTTAGGTCAGTGGTTCCCAGCTGCTTTAGGCCAGTGGTTCCCAGCTGCATTAGGTCAGTGGTTCCCAGCTGCTTTAGGCCAGTGGTTCCCAGCTGCTTTAGGCCAGTGGTTTCCAGTTGCTTTAGGCCAGTGATTCCCAGTTGCTTTAGGCCAGTGGTTCCCAGTTGCTTTAGGCCAGTGATTCCCAGTTGCTTTAGGCCAGTGGTTCCCAGTTGCTTTAGGCCAGTGGTTCCCAGTTGCTTTAGGCCAGTGGTTTCCAGCTGCTTTAGGTCAGTGGTTCCCAGTTGCTTTAGGCCAGTGGTTCCCAGTTGCTTTAGGCCAGTGGTTCCCAGTTGCTTTAGGCCAGTGGTTCCCAGTTGCTTTAGGCCAGTGGTTTCCAGTTGCTTGGGCCAGTGGTTCCCAGTTGCTTTAGGCCAGTGATTCCCAGTTGCTTTAGGCCAGTGGTTTCCAGCTGCTTTAGGCCAGTGGTTTCCAGTTGCTTTAGGCCAGTGGTTCCCAGTTGCTTTAGGCCAGTGGTTCCCAGTTGCTTTAGGCCAGTGGTTCCCAGTTGCTTTAGGCCAGTGGTTCCCAGTTGCTTTAGGCCAGTGGTTCCCAGTTGCTTTAGGCCAGTGGTTCCCAGCTGCTTTAGGCCAGTGGTTCCCAGTTGCTTTAGGCCAGTGATTCCCAGTTGCTTTAGGCCAGTGGTTTCCAGCTGCTTTAGGCCAGTGGTTCCCAGTTGCTTTAGGTCAGTGGTTCCCAGCTGCTTTAGGCCAGTGGTTCCCAGTTGCTTTAGGCCAGTGGTTCCCAGTTGCTTTAGGCCAGTGGTCTCCAGTTGCTTTAGGCCAGTGGTCACCAGCTGCTTTAGGCCAGTGGTTTCCAGCTGCTTTAGGTCAGTGGTTTCCAGCTGCTTTAGGTCAGTGGTTCCCAGTTGCTTTAGGCCAGTGGTTCCCAGTTGCTTTAGGCCAGTGGTTCCCAGTTGCTTTAGGCCAGTGGTTCCCAGTTGCTTTAGGCCAGTGGTTTCCAGTTGCTTGGGCCAGTGGTTCCCAGTTGCTTTAGGCCAGTGATTCCCAGTTGCTTTAGGCCAGTGGTTTCCAGCTGCTTTAGGCCAGTGGTTCCCAGTTGCTTTAGGCCAGTGGTTTCCAGTTGCTTTAGGCCAGTGGTTTCCAGTTGCTTTAGGCCAGTGGTTTCCAGCTGCTTTAGGTCAGTGGTTACCAGCTGCTTTAGGCCAGTGATTCCCAGTTGCTTTAGGCCAGTGATTCCCAGTTGCTTTAGGCCAGTGGTTCCCAGTTGCTTTAGGCCAGTGGTTCCCAGCTGCTTTAGGCCAGTGGTTCCCAGTTGCTTTAGGCCAGTGGTTCCCAGTTGCTTTAGGCCAGTGGTTCCCAGCTGCTTTAGGCCAGTGGTTCCCAGTTGCTTTAGGCCAGTGGTTCCCAGTTGCTTTAGGCCAGTGGTTCCCAGTTGCTTTAGGCCAGTGGTTTCCAGCTGCTGTAGGTCAGTGGTTTCTAGTTGCTTTAGGCCAGTGGTTCCCAATACCAATGTGTACTGGTGGGGTACTAGAGCACTGGAGTAGGGAAACTCTAGCAAGCAACGGCCCCCTCTCTGCAGCAGCAGATGACATAGAAATACAATGAATAGAACGGACTTGGAACCTCTAACCCTGGCAATATAATGGTAATCTCATGGGTACACTCGTAATAGCTGCCTGGTGTTGTAATTGATTAATTTCCTTGGTAATGTACAATGTACATTCAAATGATGTTAACTGATGTGGTTTATGCAATGGAATGTATTTTTTTGTAATGTAAGTTGATTTGAATAAACAAATCACAGCACATATTGATGGGTAAACGTCCTGTATTTACTTCCTGCTTTGCTACTATTGGTACACATCGCAATGGATGCCAGTCTTTTTGTTGTTGTTGATATTTTGCTGTAGGGTTGTTGTGAGGGTACTGTAGGGTTGTTGTAAGGTTTCTGTAAGGTTGCTGTAGTGTTGTGATTGAGGAAGGAGGTTGAGAAAGTCGAGGAAGCTGAGTCCAGGGGTTTTGATAGCGACAGGGTTAGCCTGTCATCCTGTGAGGAAGTGATGTCATCACAACACTGGCCTGATGAATTTATGAGAGAGAGAGAGGAGTTTCTCACCATAACAATAAACTATTCTAGGTCACAAAGCATTGTCATAGTCCACTCTTTATCAGAAGGGAATCAAAGCCATTTTCCTGTAACATAAATACTGTGTTTGCTAGAATAATAAGTCTGAGTCTCTCTTGGTAACCGATGTGATCCTCTGCCACAGTAGATGTACTGTATGAACTGAAACACGATCTAACAGTCAATGTGCCATACTGTAGAGAATCATGTCTGTTACTGTTACACACCCCATACTGTAGAGAATCATGTCTGTTACTGTTACACACCCCATACTGTAGAGAATCATGTCTGTTACTGTTACACACCCCATACTGTAGAGAATCATGTCTGTTACTGTTACACACCCCATACTGTAGAGAATCATGTCTGTTACTGTTACACACCCCATACTGTAGAGAATCATGTCTGTTACTGTTACACACCCCATACTGTAGAGAATCATGTCTGTTACTGATACACACCCCATACTGTAGAGAATCATGTCTGTTACTGTTACACACCCCATACTGTAGAGAATCATGTCTGTTACTGATACACACCCCATACTGTAGAGAATCATGTCTGTTACTGATACACACCCCATACTGTATAGAATCATGTCTGTTACTGATACACACCCCATACTGTAGAGAATCATGTCTGTTACTGTTACACACCCCATACTGTAGAGAATCATGTCTGTTACTGTTACACACCCCATACTGTAGAGAATCATGTCTGTTACTGTTACACACCCCATACTGTAGATAATCATGTCTGTTACTGTTACACACCCCATACTGTAGAGAATCATGTCTGTTACTGATACACACCCCATACTGTAGAGAATCATGTCTGTTACTGTTACACACCCCATACTGTAGAAAATCATGTCTGTTACTGTTACACACCCCATACTGTAGAGACTCATGTCTGTTACTGATACACACCCCATACTGTAGAGAATCATGTCTGTTACTGATACACACCCCATACTGTAGAGAATCATGTCTGTTACTGATACACACCCCATACTGTAGAGAATCATGTCTGTTACTGATACACACCCCATACTGTAGAGAATCATGTCTGTTACTGTTACACACCCCATACTGTAGAGAATCATGTCTGTTACTGATACACACCCCATACTGTAGAGAATCATGTCTGTTACTGATACACACCCCATACTGTAGAGAATCATGTCTGTTACTGTTACACACCCCATACTGTAGAGAATCATGTCTGTTACTGTTACACACCCCATACTGTAGAGAATCATGTCTGTAACTGATACACACCCCATACTGTAGAGAATCATGTCTGTTACTGTTACACACCCCATACTGTAGAGAATCATGTCTGTTACTGTTACACACCCCATACTGTATAGAATCATGTCTGTTACTGATACACACCCCATACTGTAGAGAATCATGTCTGTTACTGTTACACACCCCATACTGTAGAGAATCATGTCTGTTACTGTTACACACCCCATACTGTAGAGAATCATGTCTGTTACTGATACACACCCCATACTGTAGAGACTCATGTCTGTTACTGTTACACACCCCATACTGTAGAGAATCATGTCTGTTACTGATACACACCCCATACTGTAGAGAATCATGTCTGTTACTGATACACACCCCATACTGTAGAGAATCATGTCTGTTACTGTTACACACCCCATACTGTAGAGAATCATGTCTGTTACTGATACACACCCCATACTGTAGAGAATCATGTCTGTTACTGATACACACCCCATACTGTAGAGAATCATGTCTGTTACTGTTACACACCCCATACTGTAGAGAATCATGTCTGTTACTGATACACACCCCATACTGTAGAGAATCATGTCTTCCGGCGCCGAAAAGAGATGGCTGCCTCGCTTCGTGTTCCTTGGAAAATATGCAGTATTTTGTTTTTTTACGTGTTATTTCTTACATCGGTACCCCGGGTAATCTTAGGTTTCATTACATACAGTCGGGAGGAACTACTGAATATACGATTAACGTCAACTCATCATTGTTCCTACCAGGAATATGACTTTCCCGAAACGGATCCAGTGTTTTGCCTTCCACACAATACAATGGATCTGATCCCAGCCGGCGACCCTGTGCGACGCCGAAAAAGGGGAAAACGTGGCGGTCTCGTGGTCAGGCTTCGGAGACGGGCACATCGCGCTCCACTCCCTAGCATACTACTCGCCAATGTCCAGTCTCTTGACAATAAGGTTGATGAAATCCGAGCACGGGTAGCATTCCAGAGAGACATCAGGGATTGCAACGTGCTCTGCTTCACGGAAACATGGCTAACTCAAGGGACGCTAACGGAGTCGGTGCAGCCAGCTGGTTTCTTCATGCATCGCGCCGACAGAAACAAACATCTTTCCGGTAAGAAGAGGGGCGGGGGGGTATGCCTTATGATTAACGAGAAGTGGTGTGATCATCATAACAACACACAAGAACTCAAGTCGTTCTGTTCACCTGATCTAGAACTCCTCACAATCAAATGTCGACCGCATTATCTACCAAGGGAATTCTCGTCAATCATAATCACAGCCGTATACATTCCCCCCCAAGCAGACACATCGATGGCCCTGAACGAACTTTATCTGACTCTTTGTAAACTGGAAACCACACACCCTGAGGCTGCATTCATCGTAGCTGGGGATTTTAACAAGGCTAATCTAAAAACAAAACTCCCTAAATTCTATCAGCATATCGATTGTGCTACCAGGGCTGGAAAAACACTAGACCATTGTTATACTAATTTCCGCGACGCTTATAAGGCCCTCCCCCGCCCCCCTTTCGGAAAAGCTGACCACGACTCCATTTTGTTGATTCCAGCCTACAAACAAAAACTCAAACAACAAGCTCCCGCGCTCAGGTCTGTTCAACGCTGGTCCGACCAATCTGAATCCACGCTTCAAGACTGCTTCGATCACGCGGATTGGAATATGTTCCGCATCGCGTCCAACAACAATATTGACGAATATGCTGATTCGGTGAGCGAGTTCATTAGGAAGTGCATTGACGATGTCGTACCCACAGCAACGATAAAAACATTCCCAAACCAGAAACCGTGGATTGACGGCAGCATTCGCGTGAAACTGAAAGCGCGAACCACTGCTTTTAACCAGGGCAAGGTGACCGGAAGCATGACCGAATACAAACAGTGTAGCTATTCTCTCCGCAAGGCAATCAAACAGGCTAAGTCTCAGTACAGAGACAAAATCGAGTCGAAATTCAACAGCTCAGACACAAGAGGTATGTGGCAGGGTCTACAGTCTATCACGGATTACAAAAAGAAAACCAGCCCCGTCGAGGACCAGGATGTCTTGCTCCCAGACAGGCTAAACAACTTTTTTGCCCGCTTTGAGGACAATACAGTGCCACTGACACGGCCCCCTACCAAAACCTGCGGGCTCTCCTTCACTGCAGCCGAGGTGAGTAAAACATTTAAACGTGTTAACCATCGCAAGGCTGCAGGCCCAGACGGCATTCCCAGCCGCGTCCTCAGAGCATGCGCAGACCAGCTGGCTGGTGTGTTTACGGACATATTCAATCAATCCTTATCCCAGTCTGCTGTTCCCACATGCTTCAAGAGGGCCACCATTGTTCCTGTTCCCAAGAAAGCTAAGGTAACTGAGCTAAACGACTACCGCCCCGTAGCACTCACTTCCGTCATCATGAAGTGCTTTGAGAGACTAGTCAAGGACCATATCACCTCCACCCTACCGGACACCCTAGACCCACTCCAATTTGCTTACCGACCCAATAGGTCCACAGACGACGCAATCGCAACCACACTGCACACTGCCCTAACCCATCTGGACAAGAGGAATACCCATGTGAGAATGCTGTTCATCGATTACAGCTCAGCATTTAACACCATAGTACCCTCCAAACTCGTCATCAAGCTCGAGACCCTGGGTCTCGACCCCGCCCTGTGCAACTGGGTCCTGGACTTCCTGACGGGCCGCCCCCAGGTGGTGAGGGTAGGTAACAACATCTCCACCCCGCTGATCCTCAACACTGGGGCCCCACAAGGGTGCGTTCTGAGCCCTCTCCTGTACTCCCTGTTCACCCACGACTGCGTGGCCATGCACGCCTCCAACTCAATCATCAAGTTTGCGGATGACACTACAGTGGTAGGCTTGATCACCAACAACGACGAGACGGCCTACAGGGAGGAGGTGAGGGCCCTCGGAGTGTGGTGTCAGGAAAATAACCTCATACTCAACGTCAACAAAACAAAGGAGATGATTGTGGACTTCAGGAAACAGCAGAGGGAGCACCCCCCTATCCACATCGACGGGTCAGTAGTGGAGAAGGTGGAAAGTTTTAAGTTCCTCGGTGTACACATCACGGACAAACTGAACTGGTCCACCCACACAGACAGCGTTGTGAAGAAGGCGCAGCAGCGCCTCTTCAACCTCAGGAGGCTGAAGAAATTCGGCTTGTCACCAAAAGCACTCACAAACTTCTACAGATGCACAATCGAGAGCATCCTGTCGGGCTGTATCACCGCCTGGTACGGCAACTGCTCCGCCCACAACCGTAAGGCTCTCCAGAGGGTAGTGAGGTCTGCAGAACGCATCACCAGGGGCAAACTACCTGCCCTCCAGGACACCTACACCACCCGATGTCACAGGAAGGCCATAAAGATCATCAAGGACAACAACCACCCAAGCCACTGCCTGTTCACCCCGCTATCATCCAGAAGGCGAGGTCAGTACAGGTGCATCAAAGCAGGGACCGAGAGACTGAAAAACAGCTTCTATCTCAAGGCCATCAGACTGTTAAACAGCCACCACTAACATTTAGCGGCCGCTGCCAACATACTGACTCAACTCCAGCCACTTTAAAAATGGGAATTGATGGAAATTATGTAAAAATGTACCACTAGCCACTTTAAGCAATGCCACTTAATACAATGTTTACATACCCTACATTACCCATCTCATATGTATATATACTGTACTCTATATCATCTACTGCATCTTGCCATCTTTATGCAATACATGTACCACTAGCCACTTTAAACTATGCCACTTTATGTTTACATACCCTACAGTACTCATCTCATATGTATATACCGTACTCTATACCATCTACTGCATCTGCCATGCCGTTCTGTACCACCACTCATTCATATATCTTTATGTACATATTCTTTATCCCTTTACACTTGTGTGTGTGTGTAAGGTAGTAGTGTGGAATTGTTAGGTTAGATTACTGTTGGTTATTACTGCATTGTCGGAACTAGAAGCACAAGCATTTCGCTACACTCGCATTAACATCTGCTAACCATGTGTATGTGACTAATAAAATTTGATTTGATTTGATTTGATTACTGTTACACACCCCATACTGTAGAGAATCATGTCTGTTACTGATACACACCCCATACTGTAGAGAATCATGTCTGTTACTGATACACACCCCATACTGTAGAGAATCATGTATGTTACTGTTACTGTAACATGGTGGGTTCAGTATGACGGGAGTAACATGGTGGGTTCAGTATGAAGGGAGTAACATGGTGGGTTCAGTATGAAGGGAGTAACATGGTGGGTTCAGTATGACGGGAGTAACATGGTGGGTTCAGTATGAAGGGAGTAACATGGTGGGTTCAGTATGAAGGGAGTAACATGGTGGGTTCAGTATGAAGGCAGTAACATGGTGGGTTCAGTATGACGGGAGTAACATGGTGGGTTCAGTATGACGGGAGTAACATGGTGGGTTCAGTATGAAGGGAGTAACATGGTGGGTCAGGTTCAGTATGAAGGGAGTAACATGGTGGGTCAGTATGAAGGGAGTAACATGGTGGGTTCAGTATGAAGGGAGTAACATGGTGGGTTCAGTATGAAGGGAGTAACATGGTGGGTTCAGTATGAAGGGAGTAACATGGTGGGTTCAGTATGAAGGGAGTAACATGGTGGGTTCAGTATGAAGGGAGTAACATGGTGGGTTCAGTATGAAGGGAGTAACATGGTGGGTTCAGTATGAAGGGAGTAACATGGTGGGTTCAGTATGAAGGGAGTAACATGGTGGGTTCAGTATGAAGGGAGTAACATGGTGGGTTCAGTATGAAGGGAGTAACATGGTGGGTTCAGTATGAAGGGAGTAACATGGTGGGTCAGGTATGAAGGGAGTAACATGGTGGGTTCAGTATGAAGGGAGTAACATGGTGGGTCAGGTTCAGTATGAAGGG
This sequence comes from Salvelinus alpinus, assembly GCF_045679555.1. NCBI lineage: Eukaryota > Metazoa > Chordata > Actinopteri > Salmoniformes > Salmonidae > Salvelinus > Salvelinus alpinus. Next base: position 52,177,187 of record NC_092102.1, on the reverse strand, counting down.
AGTAACATGGTGGGTTCAGTATGAAGGGAGTAACATGGTGGGTTCAGTATGAAGGGAGTAACATGGTGGGTTCAGTATGAAGGGAGTAACATGGTGGGTTCAGTATGAAGGGAGTAACATGGTGGGTTCAGTATGAAGGGAGTAACATGGTGGGTTCAGTATGAAGGGAGTAACATGGTGGGTTCAGTATGAAGGGAGTAACATGGTGGGTTCAGTATGAAGGGAGTAACATGGTGGGTTCAGTATGAAGGGAGTAACATGGTGGGTTCAGTATGAAGGGAGTAACATGGTGGGTTCAGTATGACGGGAGTAACATGGTGGGTCAGGTTCAGTATGAAGGGAGTACCATGGTGGGTTCAGTATGAAGGGAGTAACATGGTGGGTCAGGTTCAGTATGAAGAGAGTAACATGGTGGGTCAGTATGAAGGGAGTAACATGGTGGGTTCAGTATGAAGGGAGTAACATGGTGGGTCAGGTTCAGTATGAAGAGAGTAACATGGTGGGTCAGTATGAAGGGAGTAACATGGTGGGTCAGGTTCAGTATGAAGGGAGTAACATGGTGGGTTCAGTATGAAGGGAGTAACATGGTGGGTCAGGTATGAAGGGAGTAACATGGTGGGTTCAGTATGAAGGGAGTAACATGGTGGGTCAGGTTCAGTATGAAGAGAGTAACATGGTGGGTCAGTATGAAGGGAGTAACATGGTGGGTCAGGTTCAGTATGAAGGGAGTAACATGGTGGGTTCAGTATGAAGGGAGTAACATGGTGGGTTCAGTATGAAGGGGGTAACATGGTGGGTTCAGTATGAAGGGAGTAACATGGTGGGTTCAGTATGAAGGGAGTAACATGGTGGGTTCAGTATGAAGGGAGTAACATGGTGGGTCAGGTTCAGTATGAAGGGAGTAACATGGTGGGTTCAGTATGAAGGGAGTAACATGGTGGGTTCAGTATGAAGGGAGTAACATGGTGGGTTCAGTATGAAGGGAGTAACATGGTGGGTTCAGTATGAAGGGAGTAACATGGTGGGTTCAGTATGAAGGGAGTAACATGGTGGGTTCAGTATGAAGGGAGTAACATGGTGGGTTCAGTATGGAGGGAGTAACATGGTGGGTCAGGTTCAGTATGAAGGGAGTAACATGGTGGGTTCAGTATGAAGGGAGTAACATGGTGGGTTCAGTATGAAGGGAGTAACATGGTGGGTTCAGTATGAAGGGAGTAACATGGTGGGTTCAGTATGAAGGGAGTAACATGGTGGGTTCAGTATGAAGGGAGTAACATGGTGGGTTCAGTATGAAAGGAGTAACATGGTGGGTCAGGTTCAGTATGAAGGGAGTAACATGGTGGGTTCAGTATGAAGGGAGTAACATGGTGGGTTCAGTATGAAGGGAGTAACATGGTGGGTCAGGTTCAGTATGAAGGGAGTAACATGGTGGGTTCAGTATGAAGGGAGTAACATGGTGGGTTCAGTATGAAGGGAGTAACATGGTGGGTTCAGTATGAAGGGAGTAACATGGTGGGTTCAGTATGAAGGGAGTAACATGGTGGGTTCAGTATGAAGGGAGTGAAATGGTGGGTTCAGTATGAAGGGAGTAACATGGTGGGTTCAGTATGAAGGGAGTAACATGGTGGGTTCAGTATGAAGGGAGTAACATGGTGGGTTCAGTATGAAGGGAGTAACATGGTGGGTTCAGTATGAAGGGAGTAACATGGTGGGTTCAGTATGAAGGGAGTAACATGGTGGGTCAGGTTCAGTATGAAGGGAGTAACATGGTGGGTTCAGTATGAAGGGAGTAACATGGTGGATTCAGTATGAAGGGAGTAACATGGTGGGTTCAGTATGAAGGGAGTAACATGGTGGGTTCAGTATGAAGGGAGTAACATGGTGGGTTCAGTATGAAGGGAGTAACATGGTGGGTTCAGTATGAAGGGAGTAACATGGTGGGTTCAGTATGAAGGGAGTAACATGGTGGGTTCAGTATGAAGGGAGTAACATGGTGGGTTCAGTATGAAGGGAGTAACATGGTGGGTTCAGTATGAAGGGAGTAACATGGTGGGTTCAGTATGACGGGAGTAACATGGTGGGTCAGGTTCAGTATGAAGGGAGTACCATGGTGGGTTCAGTATGAAGGGAGTAACATGGTGGGTCAGGTTCAGTATGAAGAGAGTAACATGGTGGGTCAGTATGAAGGGAGTAACATGGTGGGTTCAGTATGAAGGGAGTAACATGGTGGGTCAGGTTCAGTATGAAGAGAGTAACATGGTGGGTCAGTATGAAGGGAGTAACATGGTGGGTCAGGTTCAGTATGAAGGGAGTAACATGGTGGGTTCAGTATGAAGGGAGTAACATGGTGGGTCAGGTATGAAGGGAGTAACATGGTGGGTTCAGTATGAAGGGAGTAACATGGTGGGTCAGGTTCAGTATGAAGAGAGTAACATGGTGGGTCAGTATGAAGGGAGTAACATGGTGGGTCAGGTTCAGTATGAAGGGAGTAACATGGTGGGTTCAGTATGAAGGGAGTAACATGGTGGGTTCAGTATGAAGGGGGTAACATGGTGGGTTCAGTATGAAGGGAGTAACATGGTGGGTTCAGTATGAAGGGAGTAACATGGTGGGTTCAGTATGAAGGGAGTAACATGGTGGGTCAGGTTCAGTATGAAGGGAGTAACATGGTGGGTTCAGTATGAAGGGAGTAACATGGTGGGTTCAGTATGAAGGGAGTAACATGGTGGGTTCAGTATGAAGGGAGTAACATGGTGGGTTCAGTATGAAGGGAGTAACATGGTGGGTTCAGTATGAAGGGAGTAACATGGTGGGTTCAGTATGAAGGGAGTAACATGGTGGGTTCAGTATGGAGGGAGTAACATGGTGGGTCAGGTTCAGTATGAAGGGAGTAACATGGTGGGTTCAGTATGAAGGGAGTAACATGGTGGGTTCAGTATGAAGGGAGTAACATGGTGGGTTCAGTATGAAGGGAGTAACATGGTGGGTTCAGTATGAAGGGAGTAACATGGTGGGTTCAGTATGAAGGGAGTAACATGGTGGGTTCAGTATGAAAGGAGTAACATGGTGGGTCAGGTTCAGTATGAAGGGAGTAACATGGTGGGTTCAGTATGAAGGGAGTAACATGGTGGGTTCAGTATGAAGGGAGTAACATGGTGGGTCAGGTTCAGTATGAAGGGAGTAACATGGTGGGTTCAGTATGAAGGGAGTAACATGGTGGGTTCAGTATGAAGGGAGTAACATGGTGGGTTCAGTATGAAGGGAGTAACATGGTGGGTTCAGTATGAAGGGAGTAACATGGTGGGTTCAGTATGAAGGGAGTGAAATGGTGGGTTCAGTATGAAGGGAGTAACATGGTGGGTTCAGTATGAAGGGAGTAACATGGTGGGTTCAGTATGAAGGGAGTAACATGGTGGGTTCAGTATGAAGGGAGTAACATGGTGGGTTCAGTATGAAGGGAGTAACATGGTGGGTTCAGTATGAAGGGAGTAACATGGTGGGTTCAGTATGAAGGGAGTAACATGGTGGGTTCAGTATGAAGGGAGTAACATGGTGGGTTCAGTATGAAGGGAGTAACATGGTGGGTTCAATATGAAGGGAGTAACATGGTGGGTCAGGTTCAGTATGAAGGGAGTAACATGGTGGGTTCAGTATGAAGGGAGTAACATGGTGGGTTCAGTATGAAGGGAGTAACATGGTGGGTTCAGTATAAAGGGAGTAACATGGTGGGTCAGGTTCAGTATGAAGGGAGTAACATGGTGGGGTCAGTATAAAGGGAGTAACATGGTGGGTTCAGTATGAAGGGAGTAACATGGTGGGTTCAGTATGAAGGGAGTAACATGGTGGGTTCAGTATGAAGGGAGTAACATGGTGGGTTCAGTATGAAGGGAGTAACATGGTGGGTTCAGTATGAAGGGAGTAACATGGTGGGTTCAGTATGAAGGGAGTAACATGGTGGGTTCAGTATGAAGGGAGTAACATGGTGGGTTCAGTATGGAGGGAGTAACATGGTGGGTCAGGTTCAGTATGAAGGGAGTAACATGGTGGGTTCAGTATGAAGGGAGTAACATGGTGGGTTCAGTATGAAGGGAGTAACATGGTGGGTTCAGTATGAAGGGAGTAACATGGTGGGTTCAGTATGAAGGGAGTAACATGGTGGGTTCAGTATGAAGGGAGTAACATGGTGGGTTCAGTATGAAAGGAGTAACATGGTGGGTCAGGTTCAGTATGAAGGGAGTAACATGGTGGGTTCAGTATGAAGGGAGTAACATGGTGGGTTCAGTATGAAGGGAGTAACATGGTGGGTCAGGTTCAGTATGAAGGGAGTAACATGGTGGGTTCAGTATGAAGGGAGTAACATGGTGGGTTCAGTATGAAGGGAGTAACATGGTGGGTTCAGTATGAAGGGAGTAACATGGTGGGTTCAGTATGAAGGGAGTAACATGGTGGGTTCAGTATGAAGGGAGTGAAATGGTGGGTTCAGTATGAAGGGAGTAACATGGTGGGTTCAGTATGAAGGGAGTAACATGGTGGGTTCAGTATGAAGGGAGTAACATGGTGGGTTCAGTATGAAGGGAGTAACATGGTGGGTTCAGTATGAAGGGAGTAACATGGTGGGTTCAGTATGAAGGGAGTAACATGGTGGGTTCAGTATGAAGGGAGTAACATGGTGGGTTCAGTATGAAGGGAGTAACATGGTGGGTTCAGTATGAAGGGAGTAACATGGTGGGTTCAGTATGAAGGGAGTAACATGGTGGGTTCAGTATGAAGGGAGTAACATGGTGGGTTCAATATGAAGGGAGTAACATGGTGGGTCAGGTTCAGTATGAAGGGAGTAACATGGTGGGTTCAGTATGAAGGGAGTAACATGGTGGGTTCAGTATGAAGGGAGTAACATGGTGGGTTCAGTATAAAGGGAGTAACATGGTGGGTCAGGTTCAGTATGAAGGGAGTAACATGGTGGGGTCAGTATAAAGGGAGTAACATGGTGCTCTACTTTAGACCAGAGTCCTATTGGCTTCCGTATAGTTCTCTAAATAGTTGAGGGAATTAGGTGCTTTTTGAGACCCAACCAGGTTCTGACTGGAAGTCGTTGTGGATAAGAGCCTCTGGTAAAGGACAGAAGTACCAACGTTGAGGAGTTCAAGGAAGGGACTCTCTTAATGCCGTCACGTTGAGGAGTTCAAGGAAGGGACTCTCTTAATGCCGTCACGTTGAGGAGTTCAAGGAAGGGACTCTCTTAATGCCGTCACGTTGAGGAGTTCAAGGAAGGGACTCTCTTAATGCCGTCACGTTGAGGAGTTCAAGGAAGGGACTCTCTTAATGCCGTCATTGCACGTTGAGGAGAGAGAGAGAGCAGCGACTAACTGATGCCATGATTACATTGGGTTGGGTTTGAACCCTTTTGAAGGGGCCTGCCTGAATCCTCTGTATAATCTTTAAAGAGGATGTAATGACTACTGCTCTATTCTAATGACTAACTACTGTAACTACTGTATTTACAGATTACTTCTTGATTATCTTTAATGGTCTTTAATTCCTAAAATAATAACCTTAAACAGCCCTTTCCAAGAGATTAACAACTCTATGAAAAGTACAGTGTCTGTGTGTATTTCAGCAAGACTGAACTGTACAGTGACAAGTAGAACTGGGCCGTATATCGTCTTTCAAGGTATACCGGTATGGATCCACATACCGGTATGAATTTTTACAATACTGTCTATAAAGGTACTTTTTGATACAGTCCTAAATAAATGAAAAGTTCTACAAATTGGTCTCCTTCACTGTCAGTTTTGTCCTAGTTTGTTTGAGTAGAAAACAGTCAGAATGGAGAAAGTCCAGGAACACCATTTAGAGGTCGTACACTACTAATTTAGAGGTCGTACACTACTCATTTAGAGGTCGTACACTACTCACTTAGAGGTCGTACACTACTCATTTAGAGGTCGTACACTACTCATTTAGAGGTCGTACACTACTCATTTACAACTTGTTATTATTCAGAAAATATAAAAGAAGAAAAACATGGTGATATGATTTTTTGCCATACCACCCAGCTCTGGTGACAAGACACTTAAATGAATCCAGCTCATATGACAAACAGCACAGGTGTAACTTACTTTGCCTTCAAGAGTGAAAAGGATGAAAATCACAGAAAGGGATTCCATTATAAATCTTTGTCTGGATTGGGCTAGTATAAATGAAATGTTGCTAAGTATGAAGACGACATTTTATAATGCATGGGTATGGCTATTGGATCCAACGTTAAGCGAGGTGAATTGTATAAAGGCTTCATAAATCCTTCATAACGCCTTTATAATCACTACATAAACATGTCACAAATCATCTAGAACCATATGTCGTGCTCTAATAAAGGCTTCATAAATATGGCATAACTGCGTGACATAACCATCCAACGTCAAATGAGACATAACCCACCAATGTCAAATGTGACATAAACAAGTGCTTTATAAAGGGTGTCACAAAGCACCGCTTAATAAAGGTCATATAAATCATACTAAATTGAGGCTTCACAAAGCATTTATAACCATAAAGTGAGGCTTCACAAAGCATTTATAACCATAAAGTGAGGCTTCACAAAGCATTTATAACCATAAAGTGAGGCTTCACAAAGCATTTATAACCATAAAGTGAGGCTTCACAAAGCATTTATAACCATAAAGTGAGGCTTCACAAAGCATTTATAACCATAAAGTGAGGCTTCACAAAGCATTTATAACCATAAAGTGAGGCTTCACAAAGCATTTATAACCATAAATTGAGGCTTCACAAAGCATTTATAACCATAAAGTGAGGCTTCACAAAGCATTTATAACCATAAAGTGAGGCTTCACAAAGCATTTATAACCATAAAGTGAGGCTTCACAAAGCATTTATAACCATAAAGTGAGGCTTCACAAAGCATTTATAACCATAAAGTGAGGCTTCACAAAGCATTTATAACCATAAAGTGAGGCTTCACAAAGCATTTATAACCATATAGTGAGGCTTCACAAAGCATTTATAACCATAAAGTGAGGCTTCACAAAGCATTTATAACCATAAAGTGAGGCTTCACAAAGCATTTATAACCATAAAGTGAGGCTTCACAAAGCATTTATAACCATAAAGTGAGGCTTCACAAAGCATTTATAACCCTGCCATGCATCTAGGTAGAGCATTGCATCGCCAGGATAGTGGGGTCGATTGTATGTTTGTATGAAATGTATGTATTGTAGGCCCACCTCATCACAGCTCTACCAGGCCCACCTCATCACAGCTCTACCAGGCCCACCTCATCACAGCTCTACCAGGCCCACCTCATCACAGCTCTACCAGGCCCACCTCATCACAGCTCTACCAGGCCCACCTCATCACAGCTCTACCAGACCAGGCCCACCTCAGCACAGCTCTACCAGGCCCACCTCATCACAGCTCTACCAGGCCCACCTCATCACAGCTCTACCAGATACACATTCCCTGAAGGGGTCTGAGACCAGAGTGGAAGGTAATGTATAACATCTCTCCATCGTATAACATCTCTCCATAGTGCTCCATCGTATAACATCTCTCCATAGTGCTCCATCGTATAACATCTCTCCATAGTGCTCCATCGTATAACATCTCTCCATAGTGCTCCATGTAGGCCTACACCCTCACCTTGATGACATCACTATCTAGTAGCAGGCTAATGTAGACCTACACCCTCACCATGATGACATCACTATCTAGTAGCAGGCTAATGTAGACCTACACCCTCACCATGATGACATCACTATCTAGTAGCAGGCTAATGTAGACCTACACCCTCACCATGATGACATCACTATCTAGTAGCAGGATAATGTAGACCTACACCCTCACCATAATGACATCACTATCTAGTAGCAGGCTAATGTAGACCTACACCCTCACCATAATGACATCACTATCTAGTAGCAGGCTGATGTAGACCTACACCCTCACCATGATGACATCACCACCCACTATGAGGTGGAGCAACTCAATACTGTAATAATATTGTTGTCCAAGAGATATTAAGGTAGTAATGTTTTCTCTTTCATTTATACGAATAATAAAACGTTAAACTACTGAAGTAAACATGGAGTCTATTGGGGATTCAGCAAATAACTTTAACAAATTGTTTTCTTAAAATCACTATATAGAGACTTATATTCACTTAGAGTGTGTGTCAGCATATAATATAAGAAGCTACTGTGATTATTATTATTTGACCCTGCTGGTCATCTATGAACATTTAAACATCTTGGCCATGTTCTGATATAATCTCCACCCGGCACAGCCAGAAGAGGACTGGCCACCCCTCATAGCCTGGTTTCTCTCTAGGTTTCTTCCTAGGTTCCAGGCCTTTCTAGGGAGTTTTTCCTAGCCACCGTGCTTCTACACCTGCATTGCTTGCTGTTTGGGGGTTTAGGCTGGGTTTCTGTACAGCACTTTGAGATATCAGCTGATGTAAAAAGGGCTATATAAATACATTTGATTTGAACTGATGGAGTGAAGACCTTGAAGCATAGAATAGCATTAACCTGTGAGAATGTTTCTTCAATGTGAAGGTCCCAGCCAGGGTAGTTCAGTGGTCCATTGTTCAAGAGAGGGTCGCCACCTAGTGGCAGAGATGAGAACTACAAGACAGGAGCAACAAGTCAACATAGCCTACAGTAGTTCTGTGTAGGTATGTAGGTGCATGTCAGTCTATTGTCCTTAGATTTAAAGGAATACCATATATCATGGGTGGGATCTGAAACCTGGTCTCTATTAAGAAAAACTATCATCTTGACTGTTAAACCAAGAGGAAATTCTCTCTTGGCCAGAGGAAGAAAGTGATTTTGAAGAGGTAGGCAGGGCTACCTCATTCTGAGACTGTGAGCCTGTCTCATGTCCTCTACAGAAACACTCAAGTCATTACTGAAGCAGTCGTTGGTGAAAACAGCACTGGTCTGCCTGATCTAATGGTAAACTACCACTGAGGTGTTGGAGAAGCACTGGTCTGCCTGATCTAATGGTAAACTACCACTGAGGTGTTGGAGAAGCACTGGTCTGCCTGATCTAATGGTAAACTACCACTGAGGTGTTACAGCAGCACTGGTCTGCCTGATCTAATGGTAAACTACCACTGAGGTGTTGGAGAAGCACTGGTCTGCCTGATCTAATGGTAAACTACCACTGAGGTGTTGGAGAAGCACTGGTCTGCCTGATCTAATGGTAAACTATCACTGAGGTGTTGGAGAAGCACTGGTCTGCCTGATCTAATGGTAAACTACCACTGAGGTGTTGGAGAAGCACTGGTCTGCCTGATCTAATGGTAAACTACCACTGAGGTGTTACAGCAGCACTGGTCTGCCTGATCTAATGGTAAACTACCACTGATGTGTTGGAGAAGCACTGGTCTGCCTGATCTAATGGTAAACTATCACTGAGGTGTTGGAGAAGCACTGGTCTGCCTGATCTAATGGTAAACTACCACTGAGGTGTTGGAGAAGCACTGGTCTGCCTGATCTAATGGTAAACTATCACTGAGGTGTTGGAGAAGCACTGGTCTGCCTGATCTAATGGTAAACTATCACTGAGGTGTTGGAGAAGCACTGGTCTGCCTGATCTAATGGTAAACTACCACTGAGGTGAGTAATCGCTGTTCTGATGTCCAGAAGCTCTTTTCGGTCATAAGAGACGGTAGCAGCAACATTATGTACCAAATAAGTTACAAACAATGCGAAAAAACGAACAAAATAGCACAGTTGATTAGGAGCTCGTAAAGGATAATCACCCTATCCTAGTAGTTTAGTCAGGAAAATCACCCTATCCTAGTAGTTTAGTCAGGAAAATCACCCTATCCTAGTAGTTTAGTCAGGAAAATCACCCTATCCTAGTAGTTTAGTCAGGAAAATCACCCTATCCTAGTAGTTTAGTCAGGAAAATCACCCTATCCTAGGAGTTGTCAGGAAAATCACCCTATCCTAGTAGTTTAGTCAGGAAAATCACCCTATCCTAGTAGTTCTAATGGACCGTGATCTAATGGACTGTCATCTAATGGACTGTGATCTAATGGACTGTGTTCCAATGGACTGTGTTCTAAATGGACTGTGTTCTAATGGACTGTGTTCTAATGGACTGTGTTCTAATGGACTGTGATCCAATGGACTGTGATCTAATGGACTGTGTTCGAATGGACTGTGTTCGAATGGACTGTGTTCTAATGGACTGTGTTCTAATGGACTGTGTTCCAATGGACTGTGTTCGAATGGACTGTGTTCGAATGGACTGTGTTCGAATGGACTGTGGTCCAATGGACTGTGATCTAATGGACTGTGATCTAATGGACTGTGTTCCCAATGGACTGTGGTCCAATGGACTGTGATCTAATGGACTGTGATCCAATGGACTGTGATCCAATGGACTGTGATCCAATGGACTGTGTTCCAATGGACTGTGATCTAATGGACTGTGTTCTAATGGACTGTGTTCTAATGGACTGTGTTCCAATGGACTGTGTTCCAATGGACTGTGATCCAATGGACTGTGTTCTAATGGACTGTGATCCAATGGACTGTGTTCTAATGGACTGTGATCTAATGGGACTGTGTTCCAATGGACTGTGTTCCAATGGACTGTGTTCTAATGGACTGTGATCCAATGGTCTGTGTTCTAATGGACTGTGTTCCAATGGACTGTGTTCTAATGGACTGTGTTCTAATGGACTGTGTTCCAATGGACTGTGTTCCAATGGACTGTGTTCCAATGGACTGTGTTCTAATGGACTGTGTTCTAAGGATCCATGCAGATACAGGAAAACCAATAAATGAGTTAATATTTATTCAAAATGAGTTTTGACGTCTCCACATGGTTCTGAGGCTTGGTCATCTGGGGTCTGTAGTTCATCTGTCCAATCCCCTGCAAGGAGAGAGAAAGACATGAATAATATTACAATACTGTATTAATTTAATCTATTACTGTTTGATATGCATGCATATAATTATATTGTTCTCCTTATTCACATGTCAGTGTTGGTTTTGTATCCATTGCATTTATCTTACATTAGGATGAAGTAGTCTAGGCCTTCTAATCACGTTGTATTGCATCATATCGCCTATTTGTTATCGATGCAGGAGGTGAATATTAAAAACAAGCTATCATGAACGTCAGTGTCATTTAATAATATACACGGGTGTTATAATGTCTCTCAATGCAAGTCTTCTCATTGGATATAAAACACAAGCAGTCCTAATGCAGTATTATCTTCACAGTGAAACACCACTATTCTGGCTAGTTATCATTCTTAAACATTAAGCAAAAAAGCTTATTTAGCTATTTCATATTTTTTGTTGTTGTTGTTGCTTCAGCCTCTATACAATGTTTGAAAGCTTACCTGTCATACCCCACATACAATTATTCTGGTCGCTGTTAGCTTAATTCACTAATCAATTCTGTTTACTTGTTATTGGTGTTAAATATTTCCATTCTGGGACAGTTGTTCACTGAATTGCCAGCACTAGTTGCTGACGCTGCTACATCGGCTGTAAACAGACGTAGCTAGTTAGCGAACATAAAAGCTAGCTTTGTTGACGCCGGCTGTAAACAGACGTAGCTAGTTAGCGAACATAAAAGCTAGCTTTGTTGACACCGGCCGCGCGATGATGCAGTTTCCCGGTTTAGGTTAAAGGTCACGTCGAAGTACGTTTCAAATTTAGCGGATTTTAAGCGCTCTGCGTTCTCCTACACTAGACAGTATTTCTCTGAGGTGTTCTTGGAAGAACGGGAGAACGCAGAACGCAAGTGTGCATTTTGGAACACAGGACCCAGTCATTCGACTCAGTCCTGTCAGATGTAGTGGAAACGATGTGGAAACGATGTGAAATAATCAGCTATTCAGGTAAAACAGAGCACGACACAAATGCAGTACCACTGTCCGTCAGAGAGGTGGCGCCACTCCTACCACAGTGACGCTTTCCGAAGTAAGACGACGCAATCATACTGGGGTGTGTAGTGGCATCAGAACACCAAGTAAACTAGTGTAAGTGTGGGTTCAACTACGGCTCATCTCCTTAAAAACATTACAAAATAATAATAATAAATAATACACTAGTGGAAACCTGGGCAGTCTGTATCAGTCTATCTGTATCTGTCTATCTGTATCTGTCTATCTGTATCTGTACACCTGTCTATATGTCTCTGTCTATATGTCTCTGTCTACCTGTCCCTGTCCATCTGTATCTGTCCATCTGTATCTGTCTATCTGTATCTGTCTATCTGTCTATTTTCCTATCTGTATCTGTCTATTTGTCCATTTGTATCTGTCCATCTGTATCTGTCCATCTGTCTATTTGCCTATCTGTATCTGTATCTGCCCATCTGCCTCTGCCCATCTGCCTCTGCCCATCTGCCTCTGTCTATCTGCCTCTGTCTATCTGCCTCTGTCTATCTGTCCTTGAAGGTGCTGAGGTCCAGGTTACCGGGTCGTGGTGACAGGTTGTCGTGGTGACAGGGTCTTGGTGGTCAAGGTGTAGTCATGGTAACAGCTTGGTTCAATCTGTCCTTGGAGGTGGGGTCGGGATTGTGGTGACTGGGCCACCGCCAGGGTTGTGGTGTTGAGGGTCTTGTTGGGGGGGGGTCTATCTGTCCTGAGGAGATGCAGAGGCTCGTGATTAGGGGGGGTGAGGGGTTGGTCCTCTAAATATCCTTGGCGGTACGTAAGTCAGTAGTACCCGTAGGAGGTCCGTGGTCAGGGTGTAGTTCAAGGGTCAAGGGGCGGAGGTTTGGGGGTCTACCTATCCTTGGCGGTGCGGAGGTCGGTGGTAATAGGGTCGTGCTGGATGGTCTGGTGCAGCATGAGGGCCAGGAGACCTGCTCTATTGGTCATGGCTGTCCGGACGTTCCTCTCCTGCTCAAAGAGCTCGTCCAGCTTGTACCACTAGACAAGAGGAGAGGGGACAAAGAAGAGGACAAGAGGAGAGGGGACGAAGGAGAGGACAAGAGGAGAGGGGACGAAGGAGAGGACAAGAGGAGAGGGGACAAAGGAGAGGACAAGAGGAGAAGGGACGAAGGAGAGGACAAGAGGAGAAGGGACGAAGGAGAGGACAAGAGGAGAAGGGACGAAGGAGAGGACAAGAGGAGAGGGGACAAAGGAGAGGACAAGAGGAGAGGGGACAAAGGAGAGGACAAGAGGAGAGGGGACAAAGGAGAGGACAAGAGGAGAGGACAAGAGGAGAGGGGACGAAGGAGAGGAGACGAAGGAGAGGACAAGAGGAGAGGGGACGAAGGAGAGGGGACGAAGGAGAGGACAAGAGGAGAAGGGACAAAGGAGAGGACAAGTCATATGAGAGAATGGCTACTTATTTAAACAGTTAAAACATGTCAAATTTTCCAAAAGTAAAATGTTCCACATGATGACTAAAAAGGGCTTGAAATGTGGACTACATATGAGAGACTGACTTAACGTAACCTAGCTATATGATTATCATGACACTTTCATGAAAAGCTAGCTTCACTTTCCCACTGACCACTCTGACTCTCTCCAGGTCCACCTCGGCCCTCCTCAGTTTCTCCCAGCAGTAATGCTTGTTACACTTGCGTTTCGACACCCGGCAGTACTCTCCTGTGGGCTGGAAGATGTCTCTCACCAGGGGACAGCCACACACCTCGTCCACAGTAACCTGGAGGGAGACAGAGCTCAGGTGGGAGGGACCACTGAAACATAACGGTCTGAATAGGTATACATCATGTGTTATTGAACTGAATTTAAATGCTAAATTACATATATTGTTTTGAAGATTATGTGTAGGATCAAGGCTTATAAATAGATGAGAAGGCCAGCGAAACCTATCTTGGAGTCTAAGCCTACCTTGGGTTCTAAACCTAACGTGGGTTCTAAAACTACCTTGGGTACTAAACCGACCTTGGGTTCTAAATATACCTTGGATTCTAAACCTACCTTGGGTTCTAAACCTACCTTGGGGTCTAAACCTACCTTGGGTCCTTGGGTTCTAAACCTACCTTGGGTTCTAAACCTACCTTGGGTTCTAAATATACCTTGGATTCTAAACCTACCTTGGGTTCTAAACCTACCTTGGGTTCTAAACCTACCTTGGGTTCTAAACCTACCTTGGGTTCTAAACCTACCCTGGGTTCTAAACCTACCTTGGGTTCCAAATCTACCTTGGGTTCTAAACCTACCTTGGGTTCCAAATCTACCTTGGGTTCTAAACCTACCTTGGGTTCTAAACCTACCCTGGGTTCTAAACCTACCTTGGGTTCCAAATCTACCTTGGGTTCTAAACCTACCTTGGGTTCCAAATCTACCTTGGGTTCCAAATCTACCTTGTGGTCTAAACCTACCTTGGATCTGGGTTGGCGCCCCCCCTTGGTTTGTGCTGTGGTGGAGATCTTTGTGGGCTATACTCGGCCTTGTCTCAGGATGGTAAGTTGGTGGTTGAAGATATCCCTCTAGTGGTGCGGGGGCTGTGCTTTGGCAAAGTGGGTGGGGTTATATCCTTCCTGTTTGGCCCTGTACGGGGGTATCATCGGATGGGGCCACAGTGTCTCCTGACCCCTCCTGTCTCAGCCTCCAGTATTTATGCTGCAGTAGTTTATGTGTCGGGGGGCTAGGGTCAGTTGGTTATATCTGGAGTATTTCTCCTGTCTTATCCGGTGTCCTGTGTGAATTTAAGTATGCTCTCTCTAATTCTCTCCTTCTCTCTTTCTTTCTCTTTCTCGGAGAACCTGAGCCCTAGGACCATGCGTCAGGACTACCGGGCATGATGACTCCTTGCTGTCCCCAGTCCACCTGGCCTTGCTGCTGTTCCAGTTTCAACTGTTCTGCCTGCGGCTATGGAACCCTGACCTGTTCACAGGACGTGCCACCTGTCCCAGACCTGCTGTTTTCAACTCTCTAGAGACAGCAGGAGCGGTAGAGATACTCTTAATGATTGGCTATGAAAAGCCAACTGACATTTACTCCTGAGGTGCTGACTTGCTGCACCCTCGACAACTACTGTGATTATTATTATTTGACCATGCTGGTCATTTATGAACATTTGAACATCTTGGCCATGTTCTGTTATAATCTCCACCCGGCACAGCCAGAAGAGGACTGGCCACCCCTCATAGCTTGGTTCCTCTCTAGGTTTCTTCCTAGGTTTTGGCCTTTCTAGGGAGTTTTTCCTAGCCACCGTGCTTCTACACCTGCATTGCTTGCTGTTTGAGGTTTTAGGCTGGGTTTCTGTACAGCACTTCAAGATATTAGCTGATGTACGAAGGGCTATATAAAATGAACTTGATTTGATTTGGATTCTAAACCTACCTTGGTGACCTAACCTACATTGGGTGCTAAACCTACCTTGGGTTCTAAACCTACCTTGGGTTCTAAACCTACCTTGGGGTCTAAACCTACCTTGGGTTCTAAACCTACCTTGGGTTCTAAACCTACCTTGGGTTCTAAACCTACCTTGGGTTCTAAACCTACCTTGGGTTCTAAACCTACCTTGGGTTCTAAACCTACCTTGGGTTCTAAACCTACCTTGGGTTCTAAACCTACCTTGGGATCTAAACCTACCTTGGGTTCTAAACCTACCTTGGGTTCTAAACCTACCTTGGGTTCTAAACCTACCTTGGGATCTAAACCTACCTTGGGGTCTAAACCTACCTTGGGTTCTAAATCTACCTTGGGTTCTAAACCTACCTTGGGTTCTAAACCTACCTTGGGTTCTAAACCTACCTTGGGTTCTAAATCTACCTTGGGTTCTAAACCTACCTTGGGTTCTAAACCTACCTTGGGGTCTAAACCTACCTTGGGTTCTAAACCTACCTTTGGTTCTAAACCTACCTTGGGTTCTCAACCTACCTTGTGGTCTCTAGAGTGTTCAGAACACAACACCTGCAGTCTCTTACAGTAGGTTTTACTCTGAGGGTTGCTATGACAGCTATTCATGTGTTATGAAGGGTATGTGTAGGTTGTTATAAGTCTACCTTAGGGTCTAAACCTACCTTGGGGTCTCTTGAGTGTTCAGGACACAACACCTGCAGTCTCTTACAGTAGGTTTTACTCTGTGGGTTGTACACGTCACAGAACAGTCTGGTTGCACTACGGAGAGAGACAAGCCGGAAAATAAACAACTAACTAACTCAAGTAAATAACCCTATCCTTTCCTACTAACTACTTTATTGAGTAAAAATGTACTTACTATGAGTGTGATTATACACTGAGTATATCAAACATTAAGAACTCTTTAAACTACAGTCGTGGCCAAAAGTTTTGAGAATGACACAAATATACATTTTCACAAAGTCTGCTGCCTCGGTTTGAATGATGGCAATTTGCATATACTCCAGAATGTTATGAAGAGTGATCAGATGAATTGCAATTAATTACAAAGTTCCTCTTTGCCATGCAAATGACTGAATCCCCCAAAAACATTTCCACTGCAATTCAGCCCTGCAACCAAAGGACCAGCTGACATCATGTCAGTGATTCTCTCGTTAACACAGGTGTGAGTGTTGAGGAGGACAAGGCTGGAGATCACTCTGTCATGCTGATTGAGTTCGAATAACAGACTGGAAGCTTTAAAAGGAGGGTGGTGCTTGGAATCATTGTTCTTCCTCTGTTAACCATGGTTACCTGCAAGGAAACACGTGCCGTCATCATTGCTTTGCACAAAAAGGGCTTCACAGGCAAGGACATTGCTGCCAGTAAGATTGCACCTAAATATACCATTTATCGGATCATCAAGAACTTCAAGGAGAGGGGTTCAATTGTTGTGAAGAAGGCTTCAGGGTGCCCAAGCAAGTCCAGCAAGCGCCAGGACCGTCTCCTAAAGTTGATTCAGCTGCGGAATCGAGGCACCACCAGTACAGAGCTTGCTCAGGAATGGCAGCAGGCAGGTGAGTGCATCTGTGGATCTGTACGCACAGTGAGGCAAAGACTTTTGGAGGATGGCCTGGTGTCAAGAAGAGCAGCAAAGAAGCCACTTCTCTCCAGGAAAAACATCAGGGACAGACTGATATTCTGCAAAAGGTACAGGGATGGACTGCTGAGGACTGGGGTGAAGTCATTTTCTCTGATGAATCCCCTTTCCGATTGTTTGGGGCATCCGGAAAAAAGCTTGTCCGGAGAAGACAAGGTGAGCGCTACCATCAGTCCTCTGTCATGCCAACAGTAAAGCATCCTGAGACCATTCATGTGTGGGGTTGCTTCTCAGCCAAGGGAGTGGGCTCACAATTTTGCCTAAGAACAAAGACATGAATAAAGAATGGTACCAACACATCCTCCGAGAGCAACTTCTCCCAACCATCCAGGAACAGTTTGGTGACGAACAATGCTTTTTCCAGCATGATGGAGCACCTTGCCATAAGGCAAAAGTGATAAAGTGGCTCGGGGAACAAAACATTGATATTTTGGGTCCATGGCCAGGAAACTCCCCAGACCTTAATCCCATTGAAAACTTGTGGTCAATCCTCAAGAAGCGGGTGGACAAACAAAAACCCACAAATTCTGACAAACTCCAAGCATTGATTATGGAAGAATGGGCTGCCATCAGTCAGGATGTGGCCCAGAAGTTAATTGACAGCATCCCAGGGTGGATTGCAGAGGTCTTGAAAAAGAAGGGTCAACACTGCAAATATTGACTCTTTGCATGAACTTCATGTAATTGTCAATAAAAGCCTTTGACACCTATGAAATGCTTGTAATTATACTTCAGTATTCCATAGTAAAATCTAACAAAAATATCTAAAGACACTGAAGCAGCAGACTTGTAAATTAATATTTGTGTCGTTCTCACAACTTTTGGCCACTGCTACTGGTTTGATGGTTGTAGTATTAACAATCACCCACATTAGCCAAACCTATTTCATTTCAAACGTCACATTTCTTTAGTACAGGCTACTGATCGTAATGAACAATATCAGGAAAATGCCTGAGACCAGTGCTAGGTATGGTCGGTGTAGATCATTTATCGGTATAACGTCCCAGCTCTACTGTGATATGTGGTTGTCTCAACTAGCTATCTGAATATACTAACTACTGTGATATGTGGTTGTCCCACCTAGCTATCTGAATATACTAACTGCTGTGATATGTGGTTGTCCCACCTAGCTATCTGAATATACTAACTACTGTGATATGTGGTTGTCCCACCTAGCTATCTGAATATACTAACTACTGTGATATGTGGTTGTCCCACCTAGCTATCTGAATATACTAACTGCTGTGATATGTGGTTGTCCCACCTAGCTATCTGAATATACTAACTACTGTGATATGTGGTTGTCCCACCTAGCTATCTGAATATACTAACTACTGTGATATGTGGTTGTCTCACCTAGCTATCTGAATATACTAACTACTGTGATATGTGGTTGTCCCACCTAGCTATCTGAAGGTGAATGCACTAAATGTATGTGTTGCTGGTGGGATGTGGCATTGCTGGTGGGATGTGGTGTTGCTGGTGGGATGTGGTGTTGCTGGTGGGATGTGGTGTTGCTGGTGGGATGTGGTGTTGCTGGTGGGATGTGGTGTTGCTGGTGGGATGTGGTGTTGCTGGTGGGATGTGGTGTTGCTGGTGGGATGTGGTGTTGCTGGTCTATGTGGTGTTGCTGGTGGGATGTGGTGTTCCTGGTGGGATGTGGTGTTGCTGGTGGGATGTGGTGTTGCTGGTCTATGTGGTGTTGCTGGTGTTGCTGGTGGGATGTGGTGTTGCTGGTGTTGCTGGTGGGATGTGGTGTTGCTGGTGGGATGTGGTGTTGCTGGTGGGATGTGGTGTTGCTGGTGGGATGTGGTGTTGCTGGTGGGATGTGGTGTTGCTGGTGTTGCTGGTGGGATGTGGCGTTGCTGGTGGGATGTGGTGTTGCTGGTGTTGCTGGTGGGATGTGGTGTTGCTGGTCTATGTGGTGTTGCTGGTGTTGCTGGTGGGATGTGGTGTTCCTGGTGGGATGTGGTGTTGCTGGTGGGATGTGGCGTTGCTGGTGGGATTGGCGTTGTCCTTACCCTTCGATGCGTGTGGGATACATGGAGCCGAAAGACGTCTGGCTCTCATACTGCACAAGGAAACAATACCCTTTATCACAACACATTTTATACTAAACATTACTGCTCAAATGTTTTTGACCTACTGACCTTGGCATAGCATCTCTCCATGTGTCTTAGCGCCACCTTGGGGTTGACGGGGTGACTGCAGGACACACAGAATATCTGCAGGTCTGTATCTGTGTCCCCTTCTGCCTCATTCACCTAAAAGAGAGCAACAAATAAATACAGCTACTGAAACAAATCAAGTAGTAACTCAGAATGGACGGGCTTTTGAGGTTCTGTTTGGGGCTGTGTTTGGGGCTGTGTTTGAGGTTCTGTTTGGGGCTGTGTTTGAGGCTGTGTTTGGGGCTGTGTTTGGGGCTGTGTTTGGGGCTGTGTTTGAGGCTGTGTTTGGGGCTGTGTTTTGGGCTGTGTTTGAGGCTGTGTTTGGGGCTGTGTTTGTGTCTCACACCTCTTCGTCCTGTTGCACCACCTGTTGCTTGGCCTTGGCGATGATCCCCTCCAGCTCGTGGAAGCGTTTCTCCATGTCCGTGAGTCTCAGGCGGGCTGACTGCTGATCTCTCCTGATTCGCTCCAGAAGCTTCTTGCCTTGCTCCTCGGCTATACAGGGAGACTGCTGCCACTGCTGTATCCGCTGAGGCAAAATCTCATAGATACGACTGGTGGGGACAGAGAGAGAGATAGAGAGAGAGAAAGATATATATATATATATATATATATGAGAGAGAGATAGATAGATAGAGGGAGAAAGAGATAGATAGAGGGAGAAAGAGATAGATAGAGGGAGAAAGAGATAGATAGAGGGAGAAAGAGATAGATAGAGGGAGAAAGAGATAGATAGAGGGAGAAAGAGATAGATAGAGGGAGAGAGAGGTAGAGGGAGAAAGAGATAGATAGAGGGAGAGGGAGAAAGAGATAGATAGAGGGAGAGAGAGGTAGAGGGAGAAAGAGATAGATAGAGGGAGAAAGAGAGGTAGAGGGAGAAAGAGATATATAGAGGGAGAGAGAGGTAGAGGGAGAAAGAGATAGATAGAGGGAGAGGGAGAAAGAGATAGATAGAGGGAGAGAGAGGTAGAGGGAGAAAGAGATAGATAGAGGGAGAAAGAGATAGATAGAGGGAGAAAGAGATAGAGAGAGGGAGAAACAGGTAACTTCCACAAAGCTGTGAACGATCTGAGAGACAAGGCAAGAAGGGCCTTCTATGCCATCAAAAGGAACATAAATTTCAACATACCAATTAGGATCTGGCTAAAAATACTTGAATCAGTCATAGAGCCCATTGCCCTTTATGGTTGTGAGGTCTGGGGTCCGCTCACCAACCAAGATTTCACAAAATGGGACAAACACCAAATTGAGACTCTGCATGCAGAATTCTGCAAAAATATCCTCCGTGTACAACGTAGAACACCAAATAATGCATGCAGAGCAGAATTAGGCCGATACCCACTAATTATCAAAATCCAGAAAAGAGCCGTTAAATTCTACAACCACCTAAAAGGAAGCGATTCCCAAACCTTCCATAACAAAGCCATCACCTACAGAGAGATGAACCTGGAGAAGAGTCCCCTAAGCAAGCTGGTCCTAGGGCTCTGTTCACAAACACAAACACACCCCACAGAGCCCCAGGACAACAGCACAATTAGACCCAACCAAATCATGAGAAAACAAAAAGATAATTACTTGACACATTGGAAAGAATTAACAAAAAAACAGAGCAAACTAGAATGCTATTTGGCCCTAAACAGAGAGTACACAGTGGCAGAATACCTGACCACTGTGACTGACCCAAACTTAAGGAAAGCTTTGACTATGTACAGACTCAGTGAGCATAGCCTTGCTATTGAGAAAGGCCGCCGTAGGCAGACATGGCTCTCAAGAGAAGACAGGCTATGTGCACACTGCCCACAAAATGAGGTGGAAACTGAGCTGCACTTCCTAACCTCCTGCCCAATGTATGACCATATTAGAGAGACATATTTCCCTCAGATTACACAGATCCACAAAGAATTCGAAAACAAATCCAATTTTGATAAACTCCCATATCTACTGGGTGAAATTCCACAGTGTGCCATCACAGCAGCAAGATTTGTGACCTGTTGCCACAAGAAAAGGGCAACCAGTGAAGAACAAACACCACTGTAAATACAACCCATATTTATGTTTATTTATTTTAACTTGTGTGCTTTAACCATTTGTACATTGTTACAACACTGCATATATATAATATGACATTTGTAATGTCTTTATTGTTTTGAAACTTCTGTATGTGTAATGTTTACTGTTCATTTTTATTGTTTATTTGACTTTTGTATATTACCTACCTCACTTGCTTTGGCAATGTTAACACATGTTTCCCATGCCAATAAAGCCCCTTGAATTGAATTGAATTGAATTGATATATAGAGGGAGAGGGAGAAAGAGATAGATAGAGGGAGAGGGAGAAAGAGATAGATAGAGGGAGAGGGAGAAAGAGATAGATAGAGGGAGAAAGAGAGAAAGCGAAAGAGATAGATAGAGAGAGAGAGGTAGAGGGAGATACAGAGAGATATATTGAAACTTCTGTATGTGAAATCTTTACTGTTAATTTTTATTGTTTATTTCACCTTTGTATATTATCTACCTCACTTGCTTTGGCAATGTTAACATATGTTTCCCAGGCTTTATTGGCATATATAATATATATATATATATATATAGAGAGAGAGCGAATAGACAGAACAGCCAATGTATTTCCTGGGGTAAGATCTCATAGATACGACTGGTAGGAGGGGGACAGACAGACAGACAGACAGACAGACAGACAGACAGAGAGACAGACAGACAGACAGACAGACAGAGAGAGAGAGAGAGAGACACAACTTCCTGGACATATTGTTCCACTGTAATAGTGAAGGTGTAAACTTGGCAGTAGAAAACCTAAACAGTATATTTGACCTCTCAGCTTCCCCTATCAAATCTAAAAAATGTCAAGCAGACAACGTAAGAAAATGAACAACAATGACAAATGGTTTAATGAAGAATGCAAAAACCTAAGAAAGCAATTGAGAAATCTATTCAACCAAAAACATAGAGACCCGGAAAACCTGAGTCTACGCCTTCACTATGGTGAATCACTAAAACAATACAGAAATACACTACGGAAAAAGAAGGAACAGCACGTCAGAAATCAGCTCAATGTAATTGAAGAATCCATAGACTCTAACCACTTCTGGGAAAATTGGAAAACACTAAACAAACAACAACACGAAGAGTTATCTATCCAAAATGGAGATGTATGCAGTAACTGCTCACAGTGTGGAACTGAGTAAAATGGCTTTTATTTACCTTGGTTTCACAGAACCTTTATGCAGTTACTGCTAACATAACCCCCAATTTCTCCAAAACACAATACAATAGAGGCAGGATACTTGTCCACATGATTAAGCATGTATTTAATGCAGCAAAAATGACATTAACTAATTTTCGACCAAATGAGCAGTTACTGCATTTTTGCTTTGTAGGGCAGTAGGGATAAATCGCTTCTTCAATCTTTTTGGCTCTATAACAAAGAACAAACAGCAAAATCATATACACAATACATTACAAATCTTATAATCAACTATTAAAGACTACCAGAACCCACTGGATCCTCCAATTACATTGAATGAACTACAGGACAAAATGCAAACCCTCCAACCCAAAAAGGCCTGTGGTGTCGATGGTCTCCAAAATGAAAAGATCAAATATACAGACCACAAATTCCAATTGGCTATACTAAAACTCTTTAACATCATCCTCAGCTCTGGCATCTTCCCCAATATTTGGAACCAAGGACTGATCACCCCAAATTTGACCCCAATAACTACTGTGGGATATGCGTCAACAGCAACCTTGGGGAAATCCTCTGCATTACCATGAACAGCAGACACCTACATTTCCTCTGTGAAAACAATGTTTTTTAAAAACCAAATTACCTTATGACAGACCACGTATTCACCCTGCACACCCTAATTGACAAAAAAAAGAAAAAAAAAAAGCAAAGTCTTCTCATGCTTTGTTGATTTCAAAAAGGTTTCTGACTCAATTTGGTACGAGGGTCTGCTATATAAATGGAAAGTGGTGCTGGGGAAAAATAAAAAAACTACATTATAAAATCCAGTTAAAATTGGCAAAAAACATAGATTTCTTTCCACAGGCAGCTAGAGCCCTACAGCTAGAGAGCTTCCTACTGCTTGAGCTATGTTGTTGATGTAAATTGAGAAGAGCGTGGGGCCTAGGATCGAGCCTTGGGGTACTCCCTTGGTGATAGGCAGTGGCTGAGACAGCAGATTTTCTGACTTTATACACTGCACTCTTTGAGAGAGGTAGTTAGCAAACCAGGCCAAAGACCCCTCAGAGACACCAATACTCCTCAGCCGGCCCACAACATCATAATGGTCTACCGTATTCAATAAGAATAGCAGCACAACATTGATTAGAATCATGGATGGGGCGGCAGGTAGCCTAGTGGTTAGATCTGTTGGACTAGTA
Source organism: Salvelinus alpinus (assembly GCF_045679555.1). Taxonomy (NCBI): domain Eukaryota; kingdom Metazoa; phylum Chordata; class Actinopteri; order Salmoniformes; family Salmonidae; genus Salvelinus; species Salvelinus alpinus. The sequence goes on along the minus strand of NC_092102.1, from coordinate 52,153,642 downwards.
ACCGGGATGGTTACAAGGCAGTTAATGTGTCGTTCTGCCCCTGAACAAGGCAGTTAACCCACTGTTCCTAGGCTGTCATTGCAATTAAGAATTTGTTCTCAACTGACTTGTCTATTTTAAATAATGTTAAATGTTAAATAAAAAAAATGTAATAATAATTTCATAACAAATGTGGGCTCCTCCTTTACTCTTTTGAAAATAATCTGGGAAAAGGACCTTTGTCTGACTATCAGTGATGAGTTATGGGCGGATGTTTGCGACAGGGTATACTGCTCCTCTACTAATATAAAAATGAATCAAATTTTTTAAATGTTATACACATTATATTACACCCCAGTGAGACTCCATAGAATGAATAGACATTTATCCTGATTGTAAAAGATGTAACTCTGAAAGTGGAACCTATATGCATGTATTTTTGAGTTGTAGAGAGGTTACCATATTTCGGCAATCTATACATACTGTCTAGTGTATCTATCTTCAATCTATACATACTGTCTAGTGTATCTATCTTCAATCTATACATACTGTCTAGTGTATCTATCTTCAATCTATACATACTGTCTAGTGTATCTATCTTCAATCTATACATACTGTCTAGTGTATCTATCTTCAATCTATACATACTGTCTAGTGTATCTATCTTCAATCTATACATACTGTCTAGTGTATCTATCTTCAATCTATACATACTGTCTAGTGTATCTATCTTCAATCTATACATACTGTCTAGTGTATCTATCTTCAATCTATACATACTGCCTAGTGTATCTATCTTCAATCTATACATACTGTCTAGTGTATCTATCTTCAATCTATACATACTGCCTAGTGTATCTATCTTCAATCTATACATACTGTCTAGTGTATCTATCTTCAATCTATACATACTGTCTAGTGTATCTATCTTCAATCTATACATACTGTCTAGTGTATCTATCTTCAATCTATACATACTGTCTAGTGTATCTATCTTCAATCTATACATACTGTCTAGTGTATCTATCTTCAATCTATACATACTGTCTAGTGTATCTATCTTCAATCTATACATACTGTCTAGTGTATCTATCTTCAATCTATACATACTGTCTAGTGTATCTATCTTCAATCTATACATACTGTCTAGTGTATCTATCTTCAATCTATACATACTGTCTAGTGTATCTATCTTCAATCTATACATACTGTCTAGTGTATCTATCTTCAATCTATACATACTGTCTAGTGTATCTATCTTCAATCTATACATACTGTCTAGTGTATCTATCTTCAATCTATACATACTGTCTAGTGTATCTATCTTCAATCTATACATACTGTCTAGTGTATCTATCTTCAATCTATACATACTGTCTAGTGTATCTATCTTCAATCTATACATACTGCCTAGTGTATCTATCTTCAATCTATGCATACTGCCTAGTGTATCTATCTTCAATCTATACATACTGCCTCACAGACCATACTAGATGAACAGTTTGGTATGAACCCGTGTCTCTATCTTCAATCTATACATACTGCCTCACAGACCATACTAGATGAACAGTTTGGTATGAACCCGTGTCTCTATCTTCAATCTATACATACTGCCTCACAGAACATACTAGATGAACAGTTTGGTATGAACCCGTGTCTCTATCTTCAATCTATACATACTGCCTCACAGACCATACTAGATGAACAGTTTGGTATGAACCCGTGTCTCTATCTTCAATCTATACATACTGTCTAGTGTATCTATCTTCAATCTATACATACTGTCTAGTGTATCTATCTTCAATCTATACATACTGCCTCACAGAACATACTAGATGAACAGTTTGGTATGAACCCGTGTCTCTATCTTCAATCTATACATACTGCCTCACAGACCATACTAGATGAACAGTTTGGTATGAACCCGTGTCTCTATCTTCAATCTATACATACTGTCTAGTGTATCTATCTTCAATCTATACATACTGTCTAGTGTATCTATCTTCAATCTATACATACTGTCTAGTGTATCTATCTTCAATCTATACATACTGTCTAGTGTATCTATCTTCAATCTATACATACTGCCTCACAGACCATACTAGATGTCCAGCAAATGTGTTTTATGACATCACATACTTTGCTAATAAATCTATTCTCCAGCTGTGGGCTTCAAATTCTTCTCTCACATTTAAAATGTGGATTGACCAGATTTAAAAAAAACTTTCCTTCCCTCTTGAAAAGCTCACTGATGACCTCTGCCAAGAGACGGCCCAGGTTTGATAGACTCTGGTCTCCACTAATCAACTATATTTCACATTGGACAGAGTGAATGCAGTGATTAAGGAAATGAGTGTTTATACATGTTGTGTAAGGTGATGTAATACAAATGATTTGTTAGTTGTCTCAGCTAAAGCTGGAAATAGTTAACAGGATCACAGATAGTGCTGCTGCAAATGTTTTTTTGTTTTGTTGGGATATTCTATTTTGATTCTATTATTTATTATTTTTGTGTTTTTGTTTTTTGATTGAAAAACAAGAACTTAATACAACTTAAAATTTAAAAAAATACAAAAACCACTGTCATTACGGGGGTATTGTGTGTAGATGGCTGTATCACGATAAAATGTGGAATAATTCAAGGGGTATGAATACTTTCTGAAGGCTCTGTAAACAGGGAGACTGCTGCCACTGCTGTATTCTCATAGATACGACTGGTTGGGGGGACATAAGGACGGGCAGAGATACAGATGTAAACAGATACACGTCCAAAAGGTTTCCTCAAGTTTCCTCAAGTTCCTCAAGTTTCCTACAAGTTTCCTACAAGTTTCCTACAAGTTTCCTACAAGTTTCCTACTCTCATCAGACAAACAGGCCCAATCAATGTATTAAAATACTATTTTATGTTTGTGATAAAAGAAAAATGTTTTAAAATAACTTTAAGTGATTTAGACAATAAATATTTTACATTGATTAAGGGTTTGCTACTTAATTGACAGTACATTGTTTCCTAAATGATTCTGTAATAAGTATTCCTCTTACTTGGTAGCCAGTTTCATGCCGCAGTCCTCTGAGCAGTATTTGGAGCCGGCCCTGGCAACCTCCACACACCCTGGTCCCAAACACTGTCTCATTCCCCCTCCTCCTCCACCACCGTCCCCCCGAGCCTCGCCACCGCCCCCGCCACCCCTCTCACTGTGCTTCACTCGCTCACGGTGCTTCTGCTTCTGCTTGTGGCGACGCACCTCTTTCTCTTTCTGGAGGGGGAACAAGGGACAATATAGGAGGTGGTTGATTAACTGGACTCCAGACAACTGAGCAGTACAGAAATAGTCAACCGTTTATGATATATCTCTCTATAATATATCTCTATAATATATCTCTCTATAATATCTCTCTATAATATCTCTCTATAATATCTCTCTAATATATCTCTCTAATATATCTCTCTAATATATCTCTTCATAATATATCTCTTCATAATATATCTCTCTATAATATATCTCTCTATAATATATCTCTCTCTATAATATCTCTAAATATATTACACATTGTTGAAGAAAAGTAATTAAATCACGCTGCCAGATTACAATTAGGTTTATGGTCAATTAGACCGTTTTTCCCCCCACATTGCTTTTGCAACACAAAACATGTCCCATAGCCTTATTGCGAAAGGTCTAGTGCCTTCCGTACCTTGTCCTTCTTGTCCCATCTCTTCTCTCGTCTCTTGACGTGCTTGACCTTCACAGCCCTCTTCCTCTGCACGGGGTCGAAGGCCGCTTCCTCATCATCGCTATGCCATGGCTGCATAGATACCACAGGAGATAATCAATCAATAAAATGAATCAATCAATCGATCAATCAGTCAATCAAAATGTATTGACGTATCACTTTTAACTAACAAGGCTAGTATACTGTATGTATGTGTGTGTTGTGTGTGTGTGTGTCAGTCTGTCCGTCCGTGTGTGAGCGGATGTGTGTGTGTACCATATTGTTATCCTCGTAGCCTTGTATTGTACAATAGTGTTATGTGTCTGTCTGTCCGTCCGTGTACAATAGTGTTACGTGTCTGTCTGTCCGTCCGTGTACAATAGTGTTATGTGTCTGTCTGTCCGTCCGTGTACCATAGTGTTATGTGTCTGTCTGTCCGTCCGTGTACAATAGTGTTATGTGTCTGTCTGTCCGTCCGTGTACAATAGTGTTATGTGTCTGTCTGTCCGTCCGTGTACAATAGTGTTATGTGTCTGTCTGTCCGTCCGTGTACAATAGTGTTATGTGTCTGTCTGTCCGTCCGTGTACAATAGTGTTATGTGTCTGTCTGTCCGTCCGTGTACCATAGTGTTATGTGTCTGTCTGTCCGTCCGTGTACAATAGTGTTATGTGTCTGTCTGTCCGTCCGTGTACAATAGTGTTATGTGTCTGTCTGTCCGTCCGTGTACAATAGTGTTATGTGTCTGTCTGTCCGTCCGTTTACCATAGTGTTATGTGTCTGTCTGTCCGTCCGTGTACAATAGTGTTATGTGTCTGTCTGTCCGTCCGTGTACCATAGTGTTATGTGTCTGTCTGTCCGTCCGTGTACAATAGTGTTATGTGTCTGTCTGTCCGTCCGTGTACCATAGTGTTATGTGTCTGTCTGTCCGTCCGTGTACAATAGTGTTATGTGTCTGTCTGTCCGTCCGTGTACCATAGTGTTATGTGTCTGTCTGTCCGTCCGTGTACAATAGTGTTACGTGTCTGTCTGTCCGTCCGTTTACCATATTGTTATGTGTCTGTCTGTCCGTCCGTTTACCATATTGTTATGTGTCTGTCTGTCCGTCCGTTTACCATATTGTTATGTGTCTGTCTGTCCGTCCGTTTACCATATTGTTATGTGTCTGTCTGTCCGTCCGTTTACCATAGTGTTATGTGTCTGTCTGTCCGTCCGTGTACCATAGTGTTACGTGTCTGTCTGTCCGTCCGTGTACAATAGTGTTACGTGTCTGTCTGTCCGTCCGTTTACCATATTGTTATGTGTCTGTCTGTCCGTCCGTGTACCATAGTGTTATGTGTCTGTCTGTCCGTCCGTGTACCATAGTGTTACGTGTCTGTCTGTCCGTCCGTGTACCATAGTGTTACGTGTCTGTCTGTCCGTCCGTGTACCATAGTGTTACGTGTCTGTCTGTCCGTCCGTGTACCATAGTGTTACGTGTCTGTCTGTCCGTCCGTGTACAATAGTGTTACGTGTCTGTCTGTCCGTCCGTTTACCATATTGTTATGTGTCTGTCTGTCCGTCCGTGTACAATAGTGTTATGTGTCTGTCTGTCCGTCCGTGTACCATAGTGTTATGTGTCTGTCTGTCCGTCCGTGTAACATAGTGTTATGTGTCTGTCTGTCCGTCCGTGTACCATAGTGTTACGTGTCTGTCTGTCCGTCCGTGTACCATAGTGTTATGTGTCTGTCTGTCCGTCCGTGTACCATAGTGTTATGTGTCTGTCTGTCCGTCCGTGTACCATAGTGTTATGTGTCTGTCTGTCCGTCCGTGTACCATATTGTTATCCTCGTAGCCTGCATCCTTGTATTGCTGGTAGAGCTCCATCTCATTCTCACTGTAGTCATCAAACAGAGGCCCTCCTCTTCTCAGACTCCCTCTGGCCCCCCGAACAGACAGGGCAAACTCCTCATCCTTTACACGAAGCATTTTCTACAACGAGAGAGAGCAAGAGACAGAGACAGAGACAGAGAGCACATGGTGCATCAAATATACTGAAGCAAATCGGGGGGGGTTAACCCAGTCCAGGATTCAAACCTGGGTTCAACAACTGTCAACCCAAACATATTTTAGGTAAAGAAATTCAAACCTCTTGACGAGTTCGCTCGGTGTTTGGGTTAGATGTCGCTACAATAATGTCAATTTCAGAGGCTTCATTAGTGTAAATGATTAAAGAATGCACCCCCATTTTGTCGAGGTTTGGTGGTTTCTTGGGAGGCATAAATCAAATGCTCAATACTAAAATAGACTATGGTCCAAACGCACCCTCTATCTACCGTTATGGACTCACCCGAGCTCGGACGTCACACTGCCTGAGTCTGCACTTCTGTCTGATCTTATTGGGTCCTCCAAACTTCTTCATGTCTTTACAGAAATCACACTGAGCACAGTCCTCAGTCCTCCTGCACGGCTCACACTCTCCACACATACGGGCCGAACGCTTCACCTGCACAAAAGGGAATCACATTGGAATCACACTGGAATCACACTGGAATCACATTGGAATCACCCTGGAATCACCTTGGAATCACATTGGAATCACACTGGAATCACACTGGAATCACCCTGGAATCACATTGGAATCACATTGGAATCACACTGGGTTTATACAGGCAGCCCAAGTCTGATCTTTTTAACCACTTATTGGCCTTTAACCAATCAGATCTTTGCCAATAATGGGGCAAAAGATCAGAATTGGGCTGCCTGTGTACAATTTTTACATTTTAGTCATTTAGCAGACGCTATTATCCAGAGCGACGCACAGTTAGTGCATTCATCTTAAAGATAGTTAGGTGAGACAACCACATATCACAGTAGTTAGTATATTCAGATACAGTGGGGAGAACAAGTATTTGAATCACTGCCGATTTTGCAGGTTTTCCTACTTACAAAGCATGTAGAGGTCTGTAATTTTTTATCATAGGTACACTTCAACTGTGAGAGACGGAATCTAAAACAAAAATCCAGAAAATCACATTGTATGATTTTTAAGTAATTTTTAAGTAATTCTCATTATTGTTTTCTGGCACGTATATTTTCTTTCACGTGTGTCAAATAGCCAGCCACAATGAGTCGTGGCACATAGGCTATCTCCAATTTGTAAGTCGCTCTGGATAAGAGCGTCTGCTAAATGACTTAAATGTAAATGTAAATTTGACTGAATACTAAACAACAAGTGTTGAATAGTTTATTAAAAAAAGTGTCGAACTGACTGAATAAAGTAGATTCTCCTATATCCCTGTACCATTCATACAACCTGGTTATAGTTTCAAAGTTGTTGCATCGGGACAAGCAAACCTAAAATATTTCCTCGGTTTCCTTTCCTAGGATGTCTGGGTTTGCCAGACAGTGATGCTAAAGTGAGGGACTCTCCTTTAACGCTCAAATCAGTTGTGTTTTTCAAATCCATTTTGGGAATACTGACTGTTCAAACAGAAAGTTACAAGTGACCCAAATCAGATATGTGTGTTAGCAGTCATTAGATGTCATAGTAATGACATGCGCAGTGGTGTAGGCCAATACTAGGAACCCTGGGGGTACTTGGTCTATCCACAGGGGTACTTGGCCTATCCACAGGGGGTACTTGGCCTATCCACAGGGGGTACTTGGCCTATCCACAGGGGGTACTTGGCCTATCCACAGGGGGTACTTGGCCTATCCACAGGGGGTACTTGGCCTATCCACAGGGGGCACTTGGCCTATCCACAGGGGGTACTTGGCCTATCCACAGGGGGTACTTGGCCTATCCACAGGGGGCACTTGGCCTATCCACAGGGGGTACTTGGTCTATCCACAGGGGGTACTTGGTCTATCCACAGGGGGTACTTGGCCTATCTACAGGGGGTACTTGGTCTATCCACAGGGGGTACTTGGCCTATCCACAGGGGGTACTCAGACACTGGGGGTACTCAGGCCTATCCACAGGGGGTACTTGGCCTATCCACAGGGGGTACTTGGTCTATCCACAGGGGGTACTTGAGAAGCCTCATGAGAGGCTGGTAAAATGCACATGAGGGGGTACATCAGTTGGTGGTACAGTAACCGGAAAAGGTTGGTTAACCACTGGTGTAGGCTGAATGGCGGTGGTGGTGTAGGCTGAATGGCGGTGGTGGTGTAGGCTGAATGGTGGTGGTGTAGGCTGGATGGCGGTGGTGTAGGCTGGATGGAGGTGGTGGTGTAGGCTGAATGGCGGTGGTGGTGTAGGCTGGATGGCGGTGGTGGTGTAGGCTGGATGGAGGTGGTGGTGTAGGCTGAAAGGCGGTGGTGGTGTAGGCTGGATGGCGGTGGTGGTGTAGGCTGGATGGCGGTGGTGGTGTAGGCTGGATGGAGGTGGTGGTGTAGGCTGAAAGGCGGTGGTGGTGTAGGCTGGATGGCGGTGGTGTAGGCTGAATGGTGGTGGTGTAGGCTGAATGGTGGTGGTGTAGGCTGGATGGTGGTGGTGGTGTAGGCTGAATGGTGGTGGTGGTGGTGTAGGCTGAATGGCGGTGGTGGTGGTGTAGGCTGAATGGCGGTGGTGGTGTAGGCTGGATGGAGGTGGTGGTGTAGGCTGAAAGGCGGTGGTGGTGTAGGCTGGATGGCGGTGGTGGTGTAGGCTGGATGGCGGTGGTGTAGGCTGGATGGTGGTGGTGGTGTAGGCTGGATGGCGGTGGTGTAGGCTGGATGGTGGTGGTGGTGTAGGCTGGATGGAGGTGGTGGTGTAGGCTGAATGGCGGTGGTGGTGTAGGCTGAAAGGCGGTGGTGGTGTAGGCTGGATGGCGGTGGTGTAGGCTGAATGGTGGTGGTGTAGGCTGAATGGTGGTGGTGGTGTAGGCTGGATGGCGGTGGTGTAGGCTGGATGGTGGTGGTGGTGTAGGCTGGATGGAGGTGGTGGTGTAGGCTGAATGGCGGTGGTGGTGTAGGCTGAATGGCGGTGGTGGTGTAGGCTGGATGGAGGTGGTGGTGTAGGCTGAATGGCGGTGGTGGTGTAGGCTGGATGGCGGTGGTGGTGTAGGCTGAATGGTGGTGGTGGTGTAGGCTGAATGGTGGTGGTGGTGTAGGCTGGATGGCGGTGGTGGTGTAGGCTGGATGGAGGTGGTGGTGTAGGCTGGATGGAGGTGGTGGTGTAGGCTGAATGGCGGTGGTGGTGTAGGCTGAATGGCGGTGGTGGTGTAGGCTGGATGGAGGTGGTGGTGTAGGCTGGATGGAGGTGGTGGTGTAGGCTGAATGGCGGTGGTGGTGTAGGCTGGATGGAGGTGGTGGTGTAGGCTGAATGGCGGTGGTGGTGTAGGCTGGATGGCGGTGGTGGTGTAGGCTGAATGGCGGTGGTGGTGTAGGCTGAATGGTGGTGGTGGTGTAGGCTGGATGGCGGTGGTGGTGTAGGCTGGATGGAGGTGGTGGTGTAGGCTGGATGGAGGTGGTGGTGTAGGCTGAATGGCGGTGGTGGTGTAGGCTGAATGGCGGTGGTGGTGTAGGCTGGATGGAGGTGGTGGTGTAGGCTGAATGGTGGTGGTGGTGTAGGCTGAATGGTGGTGGTGGTGTAGGCTGGATGGCGGTGGTGGTGTAGGCTGGATGGAGGTGGTGGTGTAGGCTGGATGGAGGTGGTGGTGTAGGCTGAATGGCGGTGGTGGTGTAGGCTGAATGGCGGTGGTGGTGTAGGCCGGATGGAGGTGGTGGTGTAGGCCGAATGGCGGTGGTGGTGTAGGCTGGATGGCGGTGGTGGTGTAGGCTGGATGTTTCCCAGTTGCTTTGAATGTTCAAAACCGTAGTGTCAGAACACTTTTAAAGCCTCAAAGGATAAGATGATCCAACTTTCAAAACAAGTCCTTTTCGTCATAGCCACAACAGTCGACTAGCTAGCTAGCCACAACAGTCCACTAGCCAGCTAGCCACAACAGTCGACTAGCTAGCTAGCCACAACAGTCGACTAGCTAGCTAGCCACAACAGTCGACTAGCTAGCTAGCCACAACAGTCGACTAGCTAGCTAGCCACAACAGTCGACTAGCTAGCTAGCCACAACAGTCCACTAGCCAGCTAGCCACAACAGTCCACTAGCCAGCTAGCCACAACAGTCCACTAGCTAGCTAGCCACAACAGTCGACTAGCTAGCTAGCCACAACAGTCCACTAGCCAGCTAGCCACAACAGTCCACTAGCCAGCTAGCCACAACAGTCGACTAGCTAGCTAGCCACAACAGTCCACTAGCTAGCTAGCCACAACAGTCGACTAGCTAGCTAGCCACAACGGTCCACTAGCCAGCTAGCCACAACGGTCCACTAGCTAGCTAGCCACAACAGTTGACTAGCTAGCTAGCCACAACGGTCCACTAGCTAGCTAGCCACAACGGTCGACTAGCTAGCTAGCCACAACGGTCCACTAGCTAGCTAGCCACAACGGTCGACTAGCTAGCTAGCCACAACGGTCCACTAGCTAGCTAGCCACAACGGTCGACTAGCTAGCTAGCCACAACGGTCCACTAGCTAGCTAGCCACAACGGTCGACTAGCTAGCTAGCTAGCCACAACGGTCGACTAGCTAGCTAGCCACAACGGTCGACTAGCTAGCTAGCCACAACGGTCGACTAGCTAGCTAGCCACAACGGTCGACTAGCTAGCTAGCCACAACGGTCGACTAGCTAGCTAGCCACAACGGTCGACTAGCTAGCTAGCCACAACGGTCCACTGGCCAGCTAGCCACCACGGTCCACTGGCTAGCTAGCCACAACGGTCCACTAGCTAGCTAGCCACAACAGTCGACTAGCTAGCTAGCCACAACAGTCCACTAGCTAGCTAGCCACAACAGTCCACTAGCTAGCTAGCCACAACAGTCCACTAGCTAGCTAGCCACAACAGTCCACTAGCTAGCTAGCCACAACAGTCCACTAGCTAGCTAGCCACAACAGTCCACTAGCTAGCTAGCCACAACAGTCCACTAGCTAGCTAGCCACAACAGTCCACTAGCTAGCTAGCCACAACAGTCCACTAGCTAGCTAGCCACAACAGTCGACTAGCCAGCTAGCCACAACAGTCGACTAGCCAGCTAGCCACAACAGTCGACTAGCCAGCTAGCCACAACAGTCGACTAGCTAGCTAGCTAGCTGTTTAGATTTTGACACATTCACTAATTTGTTTGGAAACAATTAACAAGCTACCACATGTTCTTGTCAAACTGTCAACAGAGCAGCTAACAAGCAATAAGATATGTCAAATAACAGTCTAAAAACCACTTGAGGGCAAATATCAGATTTGACCGTTCAGGTACAAGGTGCATGGCCAGGAATCAGATTTGACCGTTCAGACAGAAGGCGCATGGCCAGGAATCAGATTTGACCGTTCAGACACAAGGCGCATGGCCAGGAATCAGATTTGACCGTTCAGATACAAGGCGCATGGCCAGGAATCAGATTTGACCGTTCAGATACAAGGCGCATGGCCAGGAATCAGATTTGACCGTTCAGACACAAGGCGCATGGCCAGGAATCAGATTTGACCGTTCAGACAGAAGGCGCATGGCCAGGAATCAGATTTGACCCTTCAGACACAAGGCGCATGGCCAGGAATCAGATTTGACCGTTCAGATACAAGGCGCATGGCCAGGAACCACAACAGTCCACTAGCTAGCTAGCCACAACAGGCCACTAGCTAGCTAGCCACAACAGTCGACTAGCTAGCTAGCCACAACAGTCGACTAGCTAGCTAGCCACAACAGTCGACTAGCCAGCTAGCCACAACAGTCGACTAGCTAGCTAGCTAGTTGTTTAGATTTTGACACATTCACTAATTTGTTTGGAAACAATTAACAAGCTACCACATGTTCTTGTCAAACTGTCAACAGATCAGCTAACAAGCAATAAGATATGTCAAATAACAGTCTAAAAACCACTTGAGGGCAAATATCAGATTTGACCGTTCAGATACAAGGTGCATGGCCAGGAATCAGATTTGACCGCTCAGATACAAGGCGCATGGCCAGGAATCAGATTTGTATATGATTTCAACCATTCTACCATTTATTAATCATTATTCCTACATTTGAAAATGTAAAAAAAAGCAAAATAGTAAATTACGCATTTATAAACACTATTTTAAATTATTTAATAATGTACTATTTAACAAACCTATAAACCAGCTATAAAGGAGTTATTGTCAATGCGGTCAATAAGGTATTTGTTAATGGTTAATGAATGGTTTGACTCAAAATGTAAATACATATTTATGAATGTATTTCTATAGGTCATGGATGGCATATTTAAGCAATCACGCATGTGGTATTTAAAAAATATATATATATTTTTGTAACCTTTTATTTAACTAGGCAAGTCAGTTAAGAACAAATTCTTATTTACAATGACGACCTAGGAACAGTGGGTTAACTGCCTTGTTCAGGGGCAGAACGACAGATTTTTACCTTGTCAGCTCGGGGGATTTGATCTTGCAACCTTTCAAGTCCAACGCTCTAACCACTAGGCTACCTGCCACCCCATGGCCAATATACCATGGCCAATATACCATGGCCAATATACCATGGCTAAGGACTGTTCTTAGGCGCTCGGGTAATAAAACAAGATGTGGAAAATGTCAAGGGGTATGAATACTTTCTGAAGGCGCTGTATATATTCAGTGAATTATTGGTTGTTACCCGTGAACCTCGGCGGTGTTCTATATTCAGGTCTGGAGTGTGATGCTGCTTCTCCATCTTCTCCTGGTCTCCCGTCTCCTTCTCCGTCTTCTCCTGGTCTCCCGTCTCCTTCTCCATCTTCTCCTGGTCTCCCGTCTCCTTCTCCGTCTTCTCCTGGTCTCCCGTCTCCTTCTCTGTCTTCTCCTGGTCTCCTGTCTCCTTCTCCATCTTCTCCTGGTCTCCCGTCTCCTTCTCTGTCTTCTCCTGGTCTCCCGTCTCCTTCTCCTTCTCTGTCTTCTCCTGGTTTCCCGTCTCCTTCTCCGTCTTCTCCTTGGTCTTCTTGGGACGATACTTTATCTCCAGGGTCCCGTCTTTGGCTAGATAACAACACAAGAATCAGTGGGTTTAATTCATTTAAATGATTGGATGTACATATCACAGATTGGCCCTTTAACTCAGACTGCTTCATTGGCCGTTTCATTTTTAGATCACAAAAGGAGTGCCGTGGTTTTCGTGTTTGTCTCTTTTTCTCGACACGTCTGCATTGGTTGGTCATCATCATTACTAAAACAGAGGACAGACTTACCGCGACATTTCTCACAGTACCACACCCGGATGACTTTAGCTGCCTTCTCTGATATGCCGATGCAGTCACCGTGAAACCACTCGTTACAGCAGTCGCAACCACTGCAGAGACAGAGACAGGGGAAACACAGGTATGAGAGGCCTGTTCCACCGTCCATCTGTCGTTTGTCATCTTTGTTCAGACAGACACAATAGACAGACAGACAGACAGACAGGCAGGCAGGCAGTAGAAAGACAGACAGACGAAAGACAGACAGGTAGGCACAACAGACAGACAGACAGACAGACAGACAGACAGACAGTAGAAAGACAGACAGATAGTTACATCATGAAGCAGTTGATGTCAGGTCTGCGACAGACACAGTAGACAGGTGCGTTGTCCCCCTCCATCATGGGTCCTACAGGTCTCTCAGGGCCAGGGGCTGGGACGAGGTCTGATACCTCACTGTGACTGTCCTGAGGGGTAGAGGAGTTATACATCTGGAGTGAGTGTGTGTGTGTGTATGTGTGTATGTATGTATGTGTGTGTGTGTGTGTGTGTGTGTGTGTGTGTGTGTGTGTGTGTGTGTGTGTGTGTGTATTTGCTCATGGTGATGATTGCCTAAATTAGCTGAATTCTGATCATGTCAACAAAGATGACAAAGAGGAAGAACCAATATTTAGTAAAGGAGAAACGATAATAGATTGACTAAGGAAATTGGGGTTTGGCTTTAGGTATCCATATTAAAAAGTATATTATTAAAATCTGTACTCATCTTCTTGCTCGGCGTTAACACTGGCAGCCTAATTCTGATCTTCCACTAAATTAATATTTTGACCAATCAGATCAGCTCTTTGCCAATAATTTAACCAATGTTGGCAATAATTGGGCAAAATGTTGGCAATATTTAATTGGGCTGCTTATGTAAACTTTGATTTGTGTTTTTGATTTGACTTGGATTTGAAAACATCAGGTATCAAATTAACGATTTAATGAATGAATTAATGTATATCAGAATTTTTAACATGAAATGACCATGACTAGAATAACGAATATAATCCTGTTTTGCGATGCAGAATCACACATACACACATCGCCGTATCATCCCGCTTTGTGAAGATGGACAATGCCATATGAGGAGATGCTGAAAATGATGAGATGCTCTTTCACTTACCATGATGACTGGTGATCGCGTTGGGCGAGACACTTACAGAAAAACCGGGTAGAGTAGAGAAATAATGTCCAACCACTGCATGAGAAAATAAAACATTTGATTTCACATTTAGATGTTTTGATTTGCACGATTTTGGTTCAAAACATCTGCAGAAAATGGTTGCTTCCGGTTCCTCCTTCTTCGGGTATTTTCAAAGCGAGCCACAAGTAGCCTTTTGAGGTAGCGCACCACCTGCTGTTTGTTAGGAGATAATGCAAGTCCAATTTCTACAACTCTGATCTGAAAGGTATTGCGTACCACCCCAACATGAAACAAAAATATTATTTTTTCCCCCCGGACGTTGAAATCAGGTGCATTTAGGTGCTCAAAAAAACGTATTTTCCCTATCTTTCCGGACGTTGAAAATACATATTTTGTGGCCATTGATTCTACAGCCAAATATCAACTTCACGTACATTTTCAATGAGGTAATCGTTATATCACAACAACACTTTTAAACCTCTTAGTGTTGGAAAGAGGAGCCAACTGGAGGTCGCAACAGAACATTTTATTATTGTTCCCTTCTGCCTCTACCACTTATCTTAGCTTTTTTAAAAGGCTTAAAAACTGGCAGCAATGATGTTGAAAGCAACTCAAGCAACTGAATAAACCAACAGACCAATTCAACTACAATACCATTCTCAGTAAGGCCGGACAAAGTTGAATTACTGTTTAACGGATACCCCGCCTCACTTTTCTCCACACCCCGATTTAAAAATAAATAAATCAGATGTGTTATTTTTGGGCCAATATATGCGGCTCTTTCTTTATAAGGTACTGTCCTGCTCTCCCTTGAGGCTTTCCCAATTTGATGCCCAAGAGACCAGACAGACTCAGATCATGTCCGAACCTCGGATTGGACAGTGAAATACAGGTATCACCTGCAGGCGACGATGTTTCATTTCTCTCTCATGCCGTCACGGCTGAAGTCAGCGCAAACTCCTACTTTTATCTGTCCAGGTTAAACGTGGGACGTCCCTCATTAATAAACAAACCAGTCGGTTAAATTCATGGTTATTGCAACATTTTCAGCTCTATTAGAAGCTATTAATTGACGAAACAATGTAATTTAACCAATTGACTGGCCAGAGATCAGGGCATTCATCAGCGAAGACGCAGGTGCAAGTTGACAGTATTTTGGACAACTAAATTGGAATCAAAATGATTGATGAAATCGAAGTCTGTCAGCTGTATGGGGATTTGCGATTCATAACTTACATTTTACCGGTACTACCAGTAATAGTAGTAGGCCAACCGATAACACCACGACGGAATGCGTTTGAAGAGATGACGCGCCGCCGAGAACAGCCAACATGTCCAGCATCGCCAGAGGAACTGACACACTTCGAGCAGATCAGCAGGTCGGGGCTTTTCGTGGCAGCAGGACGAGACTATCAAAGGAAGATGCGGTGAGCAAAGTTACTGGGCTCGAATTTAGTCCAGCTTGCTGTATATAGATTGATGTAGATAGATAGATCTAATTCGTGCATGTTATAAAAAAACACATTTTTTGATGATGAAAGGTTATACTCTATGGCTGGATTTATGTATTTTATCTAATGCTACATTAATTTGGCAGACCTAACTTGATTGGCCCTCTTTCTACAAGGCCTAAGTCTTTGAGAGGCCTAATCATATTTGTATGAATATTTTTGTTAACGCTCTATCGGCTATAGAGAGAGGCATTCAGATAATGAACTCATTATAATGCATCAACATTTTAATTTGATTACAATTATTTGTCATTCATTGTTGAATTTATTAATTAATTAGATTAATGAACTGATAACAAATCACTTTTCTTTTCAATCATTTTTGAATTTGATAGAAATGTCATTCTATTATACATCCTATGTGAATAATGCTTATAAATGTTCATTTGATATTAATAATTGGGAAAATCAGTCTGAAAGTGAATATTCATCCTATTGTTCATGTCCATATAGCCTAGGACAATGTGATAAAGTACTGTTATTCCTTATCCACTTAATCAACCGTGCTATTTTGTTAGTTTTGTCGCATTGCTCGTAACTTGTTTTGTACATAATGTTGCTGCTACCATCTCTTAGGACCGGAATGAGCTTCTGGACATCAGAACTGGGATTACTCACCTCACATTGGACGAGGAGTTCTTCTTCAATGAGTCAGACGGGAGGGATATACTACTTCAGATACCCGACCCAGATCCACAGGACAGAACAGCAGCCTCTGGAGAGACACGGGGCGGGGGCCTATGCATATATCTAAACAACAGCTGGTGCACGATATCTAAGGAAGTCTCAAGGTTTTTCTCACCTGAGGTAGAGTATCTCATGATAAGCTGTAGACCACACTATCTACCTAGAGGAGTTTTCATCTGTATTTTTCGTAGCTGTTTGCATACCACCACAGACCGAGTCTGGCACTTAAACCTCACTCAATGAGCTGTATTCCGCCATAAGCAAACAGGAAAACGCTCATTTTAACCATATTCAGAGGCTAAACAATGTTTGTTTAAAATTAACAATTGAGTTGAACAAGTACATATTTTGAGTTCTGATGTGGTTCTGGTGGGGTTCTGATGTGGTTCTGGTGGGGTTCTGATGTGGTTCTGATGGGGTTCTGATGGAGTTCTGATGTAGTTCTGATGGGGTTCTGATGGAGTTCTGATATGGTTCTGATGGGGTTTTGATGTGGTTCTGATGTAGTTTTGATGCGGTTCTGATGGGGTTCTGATGGGGTTCTGATGGTGTATGACAACTGGACTAAACTCATGAGGCATTTATAAGTTATATTCTTCAAGTGTGTAAATTATTAAAAAGTCCAAAACATTGATGAAGCAATCACAGATGGACCCTTTCAATACTCTAACTTATACATTTCTCAAGAGCATAGCACAATTTGTATAACCCAACTATAACCCATCATTATAAGGTTGCATTATGCCATCGTTTATAACAGGAACCTAAACCTTGTATAGCATCAAAATACGTTCAAAAGCTGCCAACTACCTTGTCCATTTTCCCATTTGAGTAGGTTTATGTATTAGGCTAGGCTTATAGGCTTAGGTTAGGCTAAGTCAAATGTAGGGTTAAGGAGCGGTTTTACAGACACAGATTACACACCTGAACTAGAATTTAATTTTATAACATTGTTTTTTTTGTTGGTATTAATTGACCTATGGCTCTATTCAATCCGTATGGCAGAAGTTCAGCGTTACAGCATGATTGTAATTTAAAGGCAGCGTTCCCACATGAGCGTAGACTGTATTCACGGAATACGCTACATAGGTCGGCTCAATCGGAAATTAACTTTAAATTTCTATGGCGCAATCTGCAACCCTTCAGTGATCCAGGTTGATTAGAGTCCCTACTGTAAACAGGGTAACTTCAGTGATCCAGGTTGATTAGAGTCCCTACTGTAAACAGGGTAACTTCAGTGGTCCAGGTTGATTAGATCCCCTACTGTAAACAGGGTAACTTCAGTGGTCCAGGTTGATTAGAGCCTCTACTGTAAACAGGGTAACTTCAGTGGTCCAGGTTGATTAGAGCCCCTACTGTAAACAGGGTAACTTCAGTGATCCAGGTTGATTAGAGCCTCTACTGTAAACAGGGTAACTTCAGTGATCCAGGTTGATTAGAGCCCCTACTGTAAACAGGGTAACTTCAGTGATCCAGGTTGATTAGAGCTCCTACTGTAAACAGGGTAACTTCAGTGGTCCAGGTTGATTAGAGCTCCTACTGTAAACAGGGTAACTTCAGTGGTCCAGGTTGATTAGAGCCTCTACTGTAAAGAGGGTAACTTCAGTGATCCAGGTTGATTAGAGCTCCTACTGTAAAGAGGGTAACTTCAGTGGTCCAGATTGATTAGAGCCCCTACTGTAAACAGGGTTAAGTTGTTCCACACCCATAAAATAGATTCCAGGGTTAAGTTTCAGACCTGAATAAAAACACACAATCTTTCCAACAGCAAGAACATATTTTATATTATAAGAGCGATATTTCATATCGCTGCATTTTAATTTAAACAAAAATACCTACAGTATGTATATACAGCTAAAATTCTAAAATTCCATAAAATGTTTATCTTCAAAATAATGCCTGCTCTGATGCACACGTAATGTACTAATGTACTGACAATTTTACAATTACTATCTCCCTCCCCTCCGTCCCGAGACACACAACATTATATTTCTGTCCGTTCCCTTTGTTGTTACAGAGACATAGTAATACAGTCCATTCCAGACTACATGTGTTATTGTTATTAAGATAGTACTGTACGTACATTCATGTTTATAATACAGCTTCATTCAATAAGTGCTGACACGTGCAACAGAGATCACAATAACGTCAAGAAGACATTTTCATTTCTGACAACCTACTTCTCCTTCCTGTCTCTTACGTACGACCCCCCCCCAGATCATGACAACATCCGGGGAGCAGAGGGTATATGGCGGATGAATGAACGTACAGCGAGGAGAGAATGGAAATGGCCCTGCTAAGTCTGGTTGTAAGATGGAGCATCGGAGAAAGAACCAGTCGAAGCAACACGCAGAGCATTGGGAATTACATGACGTAGAACACGGGCGGAGTCTCTGTCCGTCAGCCCTGGGCCAGCCAATCAGAAAGCGGTAAATCCTTAGTGGTGGTGTGGGGGAGTTAGAAGAGGAGGGGCCATGGTGGAGTAGGAAGTGGAGGCTGGGGGGGGGGGGGGAGTTAGAAGGGGAGGGGCCATGGTGGAGTAGGAAGTGGAGGCTGGGGGGGGGGGGGAGTTAGAAGGGGAGGGGCCATGGTGGAGTAGGAAGTGGAGGCTGGGGGGTTGCAGGATTGGAGGAGAGGCACTGTGTGCAACATCTTTTTTGATAAAGCCAGTGTGTGTGCTGATCCTGTATACAAAGGTGTGTACATCGTTAGTCCACTTATCTTAAATCCGTATGAATACCAACTGTATGTTAGAGAGCAGTTGTCAGCGACTCAGGCTAGTTAGTAACTGTTAGATCAAACCAGACGTCCATAATACTGTAGTTCCAATGGCTCGCCCAAATAAACAGTCACATCTTCAAACAGTAGTACAAACAGCCCAAAACAATAGTTAATAGTGACATTAGTAGCTGTTACACCACACCAACAATAGTAGCATCAGTAGTAATCTTCGTTGTCATTGTAGTTTAATCCCAACAATTCTGTCCTCAACCATGTAAATTCATTCCTCTCAAGTACAATCAATGTCTAAGAGGATGACCTGGGAACGCTGATATGTCTAACAGGATAGATGACCTGGGAACGCTGATATGTCTAACAGGATAGATGACCTGGGAACGCTGATGTGTCTAACAGGATAGATGACCTGGGAACGCTGATATGTCTAACAGGATAGATGACCTGGGAACGCTGATGTGTCTAACAGGATAGATGACCTGGGAACGCTGATGTGTCTAACAGGATAGATGACCTGGGAACGCTGATATGTCTAACAGGATAGATGACCTGGGAACGCTGATGTGTCTAACAGGATAGATGACCTGGGAACGCTGATATGTCTAACAGGATAGATGACCTGGGAACGCTGATATGTCTAACAGGATAGATGACCTGGGAACGCTGATATGTCTAACAGGATAGATGACCTGGGAACGCTGATGTGTCTAACAGGATAGATGACCTGGGAACGCTGATATGTCTAACAGGATAGATGACCTGGGAACGCTGATATGTCTAACAGGATAGATGACCTGGGAACGCTGATGTGTCTAACAGGATAGATGACCTGGGAACGCTGATGTGTCTAACAGGATAGATGACCTGGGAACGCTGATATGTCTAACAGGATAGATGACCTGGGAACGCTGATATGTCTAACAGGATAGATGACCTGGGAACGCTGATGTGTCTAACAGGATAGATGACCTGGGAACGCTGATGTGTCCAAGATGGATGACCTGGGAACACCTAAATATATTTATATATATTTTTTTTTTACTTCATCCAAAAATATATATTTATAAGTGTACCAGTTTTATGCAGTGACCAGAAAGTGTTAGTTCAAGTACAAGCATACCAGTATTTTCAGTAGGACATATTTTCTCCTATTTGTGGTTTATCTTGGGTGAATTGTAAAAATCATTTTCCCGTGGCAGTAAATGATAATGAAAAAAAAAGAATGTATAAAATGCTCAATGACTGTAACAATTGTTTTATTATAATTCCTGAAAGTATTGAGGGAGCTACACTGGTAAAATTGTTTTGCAAGTACTAATATACTTTACAGTACACGTATTCTAAATAGGTATAAATGCTTTCTATCATGCCAATTACTAAATTGTGTGTAAACCTGATGCTAATCGTGGGTGTGTAAACCTGATGCTAATCGTGGGTGTGTAAACCTGATGCTAATCGTGGGTGTGTAAACCTGATGCTAATCGTGGGTGTGTAAACATAATGCTAATCGTGGGTGTGTAAACATAATGCTAATCGTGGGTGTGTAAACCTAATGCTAATCGTGGGTGTGTAAACCTGATGCTAATCGTGGGTGTGTAAACCTGATGCTAATCGTGGGTGTGTAAACCTGATGCTAATCGTGTGTGTGTAAACATAATGCTAATCGTGGGTGTGTAAACCTAATGCTAATCGTGGGTGTGTAAACCTAATGCTAATCGTGGGTGTGTAAACCTAATGCTAATCGTGGGTGTGTAAACCTGATGCTAATCGTTGGTGTGTAAACCTGATGCTAATCGTGGGTGTGTAAACATAATGCTAATCGTGGGTGTGTAAACCTAATGCTAATCGTGGGTGTGTAAACCTGATGCTAATCGTGGGTGTGTAAACCTGATGCTAATCGTGGGTGTGTAAACCTGATGCTAATCGTGTGTGTGTAAACATAATGCTAATCGTGGGTGTGTAAACCTAATGCTAATCGTGGGTGTGTAAACCTAATGCTAATCGTGGGTGTGTAAACCTGATGCTAATCGTGGGTGTGTAAACCTAATGCTAATCGTGGGTGTGTAAACCTAATGCTAATCGTGGGTGTGTAAACCTGATGCTAATCGTGGGTGTGTAAACCTGATGCTAATCGTGGGTGTGTAAACCTAATGCTAATCGTGGGTGTGTAAACCTAATGCTAATCGTGGGTGTGTAAACCTGATGCTAATCGTGGGTGTGTAAACCTAATGCTAATCGTGGGTGTGTAAACCTAATGCTAATCGTGGGTGTGTAAACCTAATGCTAATCGTGGGTGTGTAAACCTGATGCTAATCGTGGGTGTGTAAACCTGATGCTAATCGTGGGTGTGTAAACCTAATGCTAATCGTGGGTGTGTAAACCTAATGCTAATCGTGGGTGTGTAAACCTAATGCTAATCGTGGGTGTGTAAACCTAATGCTAATCGTGGGTGTGTAAACCTAATGCTAATCGTGGGTGTGTAAACATAATGCTAATCGTGGGTGTGTAAACCTAATGCTAATCGTGGGTGTGTAAACCTGATGCCAATCGTGGGTGTGTAAACCTAATGCTAATCGTGGGTGTGTAAACCTAATGCTAATCGTGGGTGTGTAAACCTAATGCTAATCGTGGGTGTGTAAACCTAATGCTAATCGTGGGTGTGTAAACCTAATGCTAATCGTGGGTGTGTAAACCTAATGCTAATCGTGGGTGTGTAGACCTAATGCTAATCGTGGGTGTGTAGACCTAATGCTAATCGTGGGTGTGTAGACCTAATACTAATCGTGGGTGTGTAAACCTAATGCTAATCGTGGGTGTGTAAACCTAATGCTAATCGTGGGTGTGTAAACCTGATGCTAATCGTGGGTGTGTAAACCTGATGCTAATCGTGGGTGTGTAAACCTGATGCTAATCGTGGGTGTGTAAACCTAATGCTAATCGTGGGTGTGTAAACCTAATGCTAATCGTGGGTGTGTAAACCTAATGCTAATCGTGGGTGTGTAAACCTAATGCTAATCGTGGGTGTGTAAACCTAATGCTAATCGTGGGTGTGTAAACCTAATACTAATCGTGGGTGTGTAAACCTGATGCTAATCGTGGGTGTGTAAACCTGATGCTAATCGTGGGTGTGTAAACCTGATGCTAATCGTGGGTGTGTAAACCTAATGCTAATCGTGGGTGTGTAAAGCTAATGCTAATCGTGGGTGTGTAAACCTAATGCTAATCGTGGGTGTGTAAAGCTAATGCTAATCGTGGGTGTGTAAACCTGATGCTAATCGTGGGTGTGTAAACCTGATGCTAATCGTGGGTGTGTAAACCTGATGCTAATCGTGGGTGTGTAAACCTAATGCTAATCGTGGGTGTGTAAACCTAATGCTAATCGTGGGTGTGTAAACCTAATGCTAATCGTGGGTGTGTAAACCTAATGCTAATCGTGGGTGTGTAAACCTGATGCTAATCGTGGGTGTGTAAACCTAATGCTAATCGTGGGTGTGTAAACCTAATGCTAATCGTGGGTGTGTAAAGCTAATGCTAATCGTGGGTGTGTAAACCTAATGCTAATCGTGGGTGTGTAAACCTGATGCTAATCGTGGGTGTGTAAACCTAATGCTAATCGTGGGTGTGTAAACCTAATGCTAATCGTGGGTGTGTAAACCTAATGCTAATCGTGGGTGTGTAAACCTAATGCTAATCGTGGGTGTGTAAAGCTAATGCTAATCGTGGGTGTGTAAACCTAATGCTAATCGTGGGTGTGTAAACCTGATGCTAATCGTGGGTGTGTAAACCTAATGCTAATCGTGGGTGTGTAAACCTAATGCTAATCGTGGGTGTGTAAACCTAATGCTAATCGTGGGTGTGTAAACCTAATGCTAATCGTGGGTGTGTAGACCTAATGCTAATCGTGGGTGTGCAAACCTTATACTCATCGTGGGTGTGTAAACCTAATATTCTTATCCAAATGACAAATGGTACTGTACATGTTAAATACATTATTGAAGTGTCCAATTCATTAATATAAGAATATAAACACTTACATAAAATATTGTTTCTAATGGTCATGGATAGAAAGCTTTTATATTGCTGTGGGGGACAGAAAGACCCAAGATATTTCTATATTCTATACTGGAATGGTTGGGACAGAAAGCCCTAAGATATTTTAATATTCTATACTGGAATGGTTGGGACAGAAAGCCCTAAGATATTTTAATATTCTATACTGGAATGTTTGGGACAGAAAGCCCTAAGATATTTTAATATTCTATACTGGAATGGTTGGGACAGAAAGCCCTAAGATATTTTAATATTCTATACTGGAATGGTTGGGACAGAAAGCCCTAAGATATTTTAATATTCTATACTGGAATGGTTGGGACAGAAAGCCCTAAGATATTTTAATATTCTATACTGGAATGGTTGGGACAGAAAGCCCTAAGATATTTTAATATTCTATACTGGAATGGTTGGGACAGAAAGCCCTAAGATATTTTAATATTCTATACTGGAATGGTTGGGACAGAAAGCCCTAAGATATTTTAATATTCTATACTGGAATGGTTGGGACAGAAAGCCCTAAGATATTTTAATATTCTATACTGGAATGGTTGGGACAGAAAGCCCTAAGATATTTTAATATTCTATACTGGAATGGTTGGGACAGAAAGCCCCAAAATATTTCTATATTCTATACTGGAATGGTTGGGACAGAAAGCCCTAAGATATTTTAATATTCTATACTGGAATGGTTGGGACAGAAAGCCCTAAGATATTTTAATATTCTATACTGGAATGGTTGGGACAGAAAGCCCCAAAATATTTAAATATTCTATACTGGAGTGGTTGGCTCATTCCACTGTACCAAATATACTGTATTCAAAGAAAATCCTTGACAAATATTTGATAGGACTACAAGACATTTCACCTGTTGTTGTCCCGAGTGATTGGGGAGTGTTTATGACGTAACACTTATAGACCTCCAGCACTTTGTATTTGAAATCATACAGTCACTATGAGGTCAAAGTGCAATGTTTCCAAACCCTATTACATTCATGTGGATGATTACATGATTACATGTGGATGATTACGATTAGCATTAAACCTAATGCTAATCGTGGGTGTGTAAACCAGATGCTAATCGTGGGTGTGTAAACCTAATGCTAATCGTGGGTGTGTAAACCTGATGCTAATCGTGGGTGTGTAAACCTGATGCTAATCGTGGGTGTGTAAACCTGATGCTAATCGTGGGTGTGTAAACCTGATACTAATCGTGGGTGTGTAAACCTGATGCTAATCGTGGGTGTGTAAACCTGATGCTAATCGTGTGTGTGTAAACATAATGCTAATCGTGGGTGTGTAAACGTAATGCTAATCGTGGGTGTGTAAACCTAATGCTAATCGTGGGTGTGTAAACCTGATGCTAATCGTGGGTGTGTAAACCTAATGCTAATCGTGGGTGTGTAAACCTAATGCTAATCGTGGGTGTGTAAACCTGATGCTAATCGTGGGTGTGTAAACCTGATGCTAATCGTGGGTGTGTAAACCTAATGCTAATCGTGGGTGTGTAAACCTAATGCTAATCGTGGGTGTGTAAACCTGATGCTAATCGTGGGTGTGTAAACCTAATGCTAATCGTGGGTGTGTAGACCTAATGCTAATCGTGGGTGTGCAAACCTTATACTCATCGTGGGTGTGTAAACCTAATATTCTTATCCAAATGACAAATGGTACTGTACATGTTAAATACATTATTGAAGTGTCCAATTCATTAATATAAGAATATAAACACTTACATAAAATATTGTTTCTAATGGTCATGGATAGAAAGCTTTTATATTGCTGTGGAGGACAGAAAGACCCAAGATATTTCTATATTCTATACTGGAATGGTTGGGACAGAAAGCCCTAAGATATTTTAATATTCTATACTGGAATGGTTGGGACAGAAAGCCCTAAGATATTTTAATATTCTATACTGGAATGTTTGGGACAGAAAGCCCTAAGATATTTTAATATTCTATACTGGAATGGTTGGGACAGAAAGCCCTAAGATATTTTAATATTCTATACTGGAATGGTTGGGACAGAAAGCCCTAAGATATTTTAATATTCTATACTGGAATGGTTGGGACAGAAAGCCCTAAGATATTTTAATATTCTATACTGGAATGGTTGGGACAGAAAGCCCTAAGATATTTTAATATTCTATACTGGAATGGTTGGGACAGAAAGCCCTAAGATATTTTAATATTCTATACTGGAATGGTTGGGACAGAAAGCCCTAAGATATTTTAATATTCTATACTGGAATGGTTGGGACAGAAAGCCCTAAGATATTTTAATATTCTATACTGGAATGGTTGGGACAGAAAGCCCCAAAATATTTCTATATTCTATACTGGAATGGTTGGGACAGAAAGCCCTAAGATATTTTAATATTCTATACTGGAATGGTTGGGACAGAAAGCCCTAAGATATTTTAATATTCTATACTGGAATGGTTGGGACAGAAAGCCCCAAAATATTTAAATATTCTATACTGGAGTGGTTGGCTCATTCCACTGTACCAAATATACTGTATTCAAAGAAAATCCTTGACAAATATTTGATAGGACTACAAGACATTTCACCTGTTGTTGTCCCGAGTGATTGGGGAGTGTTTATGACGTAACACTTATAGACCTCCAGCACTTTGTATTTGAAATCATACAGTCACTATGAGGTCAAAGTGCAATGTTTCCAAACCCTATTACATTCATGTGGATGATTACATGATTACATGTGGATGATTACGATTAGCATTAAACCTAATGCTAATCGTGGGTGTGTAAACCTGATGCTAATCGTGGGTGTGTAAACCTGATGCTAATCGTGGGTGTGTAAACCTGATGCTAATCGTGGGTGTGTAAACCTGATGCTAATCGTGGGTGTGTAAACCTGATACTAATCGTGGGTGTGTAAACCTGATGCTAATCGTGGGTGTGTAAACCTAATGCTAATTGTGGGTGTGTAAACCTAATGCTAATCGTGGGTGTGTAAACCTGATGCTAATCGTGGGTGTGTAAACCTAATGCTAATCGTGGGTGTGTAAACCTAATGCTAATCGTGGGTGTGTAAACCTAATGCTAATCGTGGGTGTGTAAACCTGATGCTAATCGTGGGTGTGTAAACCTGATGCTAATCGTGGGTGTGTAAACATAATGCTAATCGTGGGTGTGTAAACATAATGCTAATCGTGGGTGTGTAAACCTAATGCTAATCGTGGGTGTGTAAACCTGATGCTAATCGTGGGTGTGTAAACCTGATGCTAATCGTGGGTGTGTAAACCTGATGCTAATCGTGTGTGTGTAAACATAATGCTAATCGTGGGTGTGTAAACCTAATGCTAATCGTGGGTGTGTAAACCTAATGCTAATCGTGGGTGTGTAAACCTAATGCTAATCGTGGGTGTGTAAACCTGATGCTAATCGTGGGTGTGTAAACCTGATGCTAATCGTGGGTGTGTAAACATAATGCTAATCGTGGGTGTGTAAACCTAATGCTAATCGTGGGTGTGTAAACCTGATGCTAATCGTGGGTGTGTAAACCTGATGCTAATCGTGGGTGTGTAAACCTGATGCTAATCGTGTGTGTGTAAACATAATGCTAATCGTGGGTGTGTAAACCTAATGCTAATCGTGGGTGTGTAAACCTAATGCTAATCGTGGGTGTGTAAACCTGATGCTAATCGTGGGTGTGTAAACCTAATGCTAATCGTGGGTGTGTAAACCTAATGCTAATCGTGGGTGTGTAAACCTGATGCTAATCGTGGGTGTGTAAACCTGATGCTAATCGTGGGTGTGTAAACCTAATGCTAATCGTGGGTGTGTAAACCTAATGCTAATCGTGGGTGTGTAAACCTGATGCTAATCGTGGGTGTGTAAACCTAATGCTAATCGTGGGTGTGTAGACCTAATGCTAATCGTGGGTGTGCAAACCTTATACTCATCGTGGGTGTGTAAACCTAATATTCTTATCCAAATGACAAATGGTACTGTACATGTTAAATACATTATTGAAGTGTCCAATTCATTAATATAAGAATATAAACACTTACATAAAATATTGTTTCTAATGGTCATGGATAGAAAGCTTTTATATTGCTGTGGGGGACAGAAAGACCCAAGATATTTCTATATTCTATACTGGAATGGTTGGGACAGAAAGCCCTAAGATATTTTAATATTCTATACTGGAATGGTTGGGACAGAAAGCCCTAAGATATTTTAATATTCTATACTGGAATGTTTGGGACAGAAAGCCCTAAGATATTTTAATATTCTATACTGGAATGGTTGGGACAGAAAGCCCTAAGATATTTTAATATTCTATACTGGAATGGTTGGGACAGAAAGCCCTAAGATATTTTAATATTCTATACTGGAATGGTTGGGACAGAAAGCCCTAAGATATTTTAATATTCTATACTGGAATGGTTGGGACAGAAAGCCCTAAGATATTTTAATATTCTATACTGGAATGGTTGGGACAGAAAGCCCTAAGATATTTTAATATTCTATACTGGAATGGTTGGGACAGAAAGCCCTAAGATATTTTAATATTCTATACTGGAATGGTTGGGACAGAAAGCCCTAAGATATTTTAATATTCTATACTGGAATGGTTGGGACAGAAAGCCCTAAGATATTTTAATATTCTATACTGGAATGGTTGGGACAGAAAGCCCCAAAATATTTCTATATTCTATACTGGAATGGTTGGGACAGAAAGCCCTAAGATATTTTAATATTCTATACTGGAATGGTTGGGACAGAAAGCCCTAAGATATTTTAATATTCTATACTGGAATGGTTGGGACAGAAAGCCCCAAAATATTTAAATATTCTATACTGGAGTGGTTGGCTCATTCCACTGTACCAAATATACTGTATTCAAAGAAAATCCTTGACAAATATTTGATAGGACTACAAGACATTTCACCTGTTGTTGTCCCGAGTGATTGGGGAGTGTTTATGACGTAACACTTATAGACCTCCAGCACTTTGTATTTGAAATCATACAGTCACTATGAGGTCAAAGTGCAATGTTTCCAAACCCTATTACATTCATGTGGATGATTACGGATAATCCTGAATTAATCCTGAATAATGATGAGTAAGAATGTTACCGAGGCATAAAATATGGTGAGGTTAGCATGAGTTGGGGGTACGATATTTGTGCGTCTGTAACTTTGTCACTCATCGTTATTCACGATTCATTCAGGATTATCCGTAATCATGGTATCATCCACATTAATGTAGAAGTGTTTAGAAACATATTGTATTCTTATTTACAAGTGACTCCAAAATGACACAATACATTATTTACCATTAATTTCTATCGGGCACAAAATAATCTGAAACACAACCAAAACAAACAAACAGCAAATGCATCCAACAAGTTAGTAAAGTCACATGCTTGATGTAGTCATTGCATGCTAGGAATATAGGACCAAATACTCAACTTTAATACACATAAGGGAATTTGTCCCAATACTCTTAAAATGTTGGGGACTACATACAAAAACTGCTGTAATTTCTAAACGGTTCACCCGATATGACTGAGAAAATACCCTCCAATTAAAGCTGACAGTCTGCACTTTAACCTCATAGTCATTGTATCATTTCAAAAACCTGCTGGAGTACAGAGCCCCAAAAACAAAACAAAAAAATGTGTCACTGTCCCAATACTTTTTGGAGCTCACTGTACCATGAGGTCACACGTACGTACAGGCCACACAAAGACACAGCAGCCCACCTCCTCTTCAGCAGCTCAACTCACTCTACTGCTCATCTCACTCTACTGCTCATCTCACTCTACCGCTCATCTCACTCTACCACTCATCTCACTCTACCGCTCATCTCACTCTACCGCTCATCTCACTCTACCGCTCATCTCACTCTACCGCTCATCTCACACTCTACCGCTCATCTCACTCTACCGCTCATCTCACTCTACCGCTCATCTCACTCTACCGCTCATCTCACTCTACCACTCAACTCACTCTACCGCTCATCTCACCATCTCACTCTACCGCTCATCTCACTCTACCGCTCAACTCACTCTACCGCTCATCTCACTCTACCGCTCATCTCACTCTACCGCTCATCTCACTCTACCGCTCATCTCACTCTACCGCTCATCTCACTCTACCGCTCATCTCACTCTACCGCTCATCTCACTCTACCGCTCATCTCACTCTACCACTCATCTCACTCTACCACTCATCTCACTCTACCGCTCATCTCACTCTACCGCTCATCTCACTCTACCGCTCAACTCACTCTACCGCTCATCTCACTCTACCGCTCATCTCACTCTACCGCTCATCTCACTCTACCACTCAACTCACTCTACCGCTCATCTCACCATCTCACTCTACCGCTCATCTCACTCTACCGCTCAACTCACTCTACCGCTCATCTCACTCTACCGCTCATCTCACTCTACCGCTCATCTCACTCTACCGCTCATCTCACTCTACCGCTCATCTCACTCTACCGCTCATCTCACTCTACCGCTCAACTCACTCTACCGCTCATCTCACTCTACCGCTCATCTCACTCTACCGCTCAACTCACTCTACCGCTCATCTCACTCTACCGCTCATCTCACTCTACCGCTCATCTCACTCTACCGCTCATCTCACTCTACCGCTCATCTCACTCTACCGCTCAACTCGCTCTACCGCTCAACTCGCTCTACCGCTCAACTCACTCTACCGCTCATCTCACTCTACCGCTCATCTCACTCTACCGCTCATCTCACTCTACCGCTCATCTCACTCTACCGCTCAACTCCCTCTACCGCTCAACTCACTCTACCGCTCATCTCACTCTACCGCTCATCTCACTCTACCGCTCATCTCACTCTACCGCTCATCTCACTCTACCGCTCATCTCACTCTACCGCTCATCTCACTCTACCGCTCAACTCACTCTAACACTCAACTCACTCTACCGCTCATCTCACTCTACCACTCAACTCACTCTACCGCTCATCTCACTCTACTGCTCATCTCACTCTACCACTCATCTCACTCTACCGCTCAACTCACTCTACCGCTCATCTCACTCTACCGCTCATCTCACTCTACCGCTCATCTCACTCTACCGCTCATCTCACTCTACTGCTCATCTCACTCTACCACTCATCTCACTCTACCGCTCATCTCATCTCACTCTACCGCTCATCTCACTCTACCGCTCATCTCACCATCTCACTCTACCACTCATCTCACTCTACCGCTCATCTCACCATCTCACTCTACCGCTCATCTCACTCTACCGCTCATCTCACTCTACCGCTCATCTCACTCTACCGCTCATCTCACCATCTCACTCTACCGCTCATCTCACTCTACCGCTCATCTCACTCTACCGCTCATCTCACTCTACCGCTCATCTCACTCTACCGCTCATCTCATCTCACTCTACCGCTCATCTCACTCTACCGCTCATCTCACCATCTCACTCTACCGCTCATCTCACTCTACCGCTCATCTCACTCTACCGCTCATCTCACTCTACCGCTCATCTCACCATCTCACTCTACCGCTCATCTCACTCTACCGCTCATCTCACTCTACTGCTCATCTCACTCTACCGCTCATCTCACTCTACCGCTCATCTCACTCTACCGCTCATCTCACTCTACCACTCATCTCACTCTACCGCTCATCTCACTCTACCGCTCATCTCACTCTACCGCTCATCTCACTCTACCGCTCATCTCACTCTACTGCTCATCTCACTCTACCACTCATCTCACTCTACCGCTCATCTCATCTCACTCTACCGCTCATCTCACTCTACCACTCAACTCACTCTACCGCTCATCTCACTCTACCACTCAACTCACTCTACCGCTCATCTCACTCTACCGCTCATCTCACTCTACCGCTCATCTCACTCTACCGCTCATCTCACTCTACCGCTCATCTCACCATCTCACTCCCACTCATCTCACTCTACCGCTCATCTCATCTCACTCTACCGCTCATCTCACTCTACCGCTCATCTCACTCTACCGCTCATCTCACTCTACCGCTCATCTCACCATCTCACTCTACCGCTCATCTCACTCTACCGCTCATCTCACCATCTCACTCTACCGCTCATCTCACTCTACCGCTCATCTCACTCTACCGCTCATCTCACTCTACTGCTCATCTCACTCTACCGCTCATCTCACTCTACCGCTCATCTCACTCTACCGCTCATCTCACTCTACCACTCATCTCACTCTACCGCTCATCTCACTCTACCGCTCATCTCACTCTACCGCTCATCTCACTCTACCGCTCAACTCACTCTACCACTCATCTCACTCTACCGCTCATCTCACTCTACCACTCAACTCACTCTACCGCTCATCTCACTCTACCACTCAACTCACTCTACCGCTCATCTCATCTCACTCTACCGCTCATCTCACTCTACCGCTCATCTCACCATCTCACTCTACCGCTTATCTCACTCTACCGCTCATCTCACTCTACCACTCATCTCACTCTACCGCTCATCTCACTCTACCACTCAACTCACTCTACCGCTCATCTCACTCTACCACTCAACTCACTCTACTGCTCATCTCACTCTACTGCTCATCTCACTCTACCACTCATCTCACTCTACCGCTCATCTCATCTCACTCTACCGCTCATCTCACCATCTCACTCTACCACTCATCTCACTCTACCGCTCATCTCACTCTACCACTCAACTCACTCTACCACTCATCTCACTCTACCACTCAACTCACTCTACCGCTCATCTCACTCTACCGCTCATCTCACTCTACTGCTCATCTCACTCTACCACTCATCTCACTCTACCGCTCATCTCACTCTACCGCTCATCTCACCATCTCACTCTACCGCTTATCTCACTCTACCGCTCATCTCACTATACCACTCATCTCACTCTACCGCTCATCTCACTCTACCACTCATCTCACTCTACCGCTCATCTCATCTCACTCTACCGCTCATCTCACTCTACCGCTCATCTCACCATCTCACTCTACCGCTCATCTCACTCTACCGCTCATCTCACTCTACCGCTCATCTCACTCTACCGCTCATCTCACCATCTCACTCTACCGCTCATCTCACTCTACCGCTCATCTCACTCTACCGCTCATCTCACTCTACCACTCAACTCACTCTACCGCTCATCTCACTCTACCGCTCATCTCACTCTACCGCTCATCTCACTCTACTGCTCATCTCACTCTACCACTCATCTCACTCTACCGCTCATCTCATCTCACTCTACCGCTCATCTCACTCTACCGCTCATCTCACTCTACCGCTCATCTCACTCTACCGCTCATCTCACTCTACCGCTCATCTCACCATCTCACTCTACCGCTCATCTCACTCTACCGCTCATCTCACTCTACCGCTCATCTCACTCTACCGCTCAACTCACTCTACCGCTCATCTCACTCTACCGCTCATCTCACCATCTCACTCTACCGCTCATCTCACTCTACCGCTCATCTCACTCTACCGCTCATCTCACTCTACCGCTCATCTCACCATCTCACTCTACCGCTCATCTCACTCTACCGCTCATCTCACTCTACCGCTCATCTCACTCTACCGCTCAACTCACTCTACCGCTCATCTCACTCTACCGCTCAACTCACTCTACCGCTCATCTCACCATCTCACTCTACCGCTCATCTCACTCTACCGCTCATCTCACTCTACCGCTCATCTCACTCTACCGCTCAACTCACTCTACCGCTCATCTCACTCTACCGCTCAACTCACTCTACCGCTCATCTCACCATCTCACTCTACCGCTCATCTCACTCTACCACTCAACTCACTCTACCGCTCATCTCACTCTACCACTCACCTCACTCTACCGCTCATCTCACTCTACTGCTCATCTCACTCTACCACTCATCTCACTCTAGCGCTCATCTCATCTCACTCTACCGCTCATCTCACTCTACCGCTCATCTCACCATCTCACTCTACCGCTCATCTCACTCTACCGCTCATCTCACTCTACCGCTCATCTCACTCTACCGCTCATCTCACCATCTCACTCTACCGCTCATCTCACTCTACCGCTCATCTCACTCTACCACTCATCTCACTCTACCACTCAACTCACTCTACCGCTCATCTCACTCTACCGCTCATCTCACTCTACTGCTCATCTCACTCTACCACTCATCTCACTCTACCGCTCATCTCACTCTACCGCTCATCTCACCATCTCACTCTACCGCTTATCTCACTCTACCGCTCATCTCACTATACCACTCATCTCACTCTACCGCTCATCTCACTCTACCACTCATCTCACTCTACCGCTCATCTCATCTCACTCTACCGCTCAACTCACTCTACCGCTCATCTCACTCTACCGCTCATCTCACCATCTCACTCTACCGCTCATCTCACTCTACCGCTCATCTCACTCTACCGCTCATCTCACTCTACCGCTCATCTCACCATCTCACTCTACCGCTCATCTCACTCTACCGCTCATCTCACTCTACCGCTCATCTCACTCTACCACTCAACT
This sequence comes from Salvelinus alpinus, assembly GCF_045679555.1. NCBI lineage: Eukaryota > Metazoa > Chordata > Actinopteri > Salmoniformes > Salmonidae > Salvelinus > Salvelinus alpinus. The sequence goes on along the minus strand of NC_092102.1, from coordinate 52,120,047 downwards.
CACTCTACCGCTCATCTCACTCTACCGCTCATCTCACTCTACCGCTCATCTCACTCTACTGCTCATCTCACTCTACCACTCATCTCACTCTACCGCTCATCTCATCTCACTCTACCGCTCATCTCACTCTACCGCTCATCTCACTCTACCGCTCATCTCACTCTACCGCTCATCTCACTCTACCGCTCATCTCACCATCTCACTCTACCGCTCATCTCACTCTACCGCTCATCTCACTCTACCGCTCATCTCACTCTACCGCTCAACTCACTCTACCGCTCATCTCACTCTACCGCTCATCTCACCATCTCACTCTACCGCTCATCTCACTCTACCGCTCATCTCACTCTACCGCTCATCTCACTCTACCGCTCATCTCACCATCTCACTCTACCGCTCATCTCACTCTACCGCTCATCTCACTCTACCGCTCATCTCACTCTACCGCTCAACTCACTCTACCGCTCATCTCACTCTACCGCTCAACTCACTCTACCGCTCATCTCACCATCTCACTCTACCGCTCATCTCACTCTACCGCTCATCTCACTCTACCGCTCATCTCACTCTACCGCTCAACTCACTCTACCGCTCATCTCACTCTACCGCTCAACTCACTCTACCGCTCATCTCACCATCTCACTCTACCGCTCATCTCACTCTACCACTCAACTCACTCTACCGCTCATCTCACTCTACCACTCAACTCACTCTACCGCTCATCTCACTCTACTGCTCATCTCACTCTACCACTCATCTCACTCTAGCGCTCATCTCATCTCACTCTACCGCTCATCTCACTCTACCGCTCATCTCACCATCTCACTCTACCGCTCATCTCACTCTACCGCTCATCTCACTCTACCGCTCATCTCACTCTACCGCTCATCTCACCATCTCACTCTACCGCTCATCTCACTCTACCGCTCATCTCACTCTACTGCTCATCTCACTCTACCGCTCATCTCACTCTACCACTCATCTCACTCTACCACTCATCTCACTCTACCGCTCATCTCACTCTACCGCTCATCTCACTCTACCGCTCATCTCACTCTACCGCTCATCTCACTCTACCACTCATCTCACTCTACCACTCATCTCACTCTACCGCTCATCTCACTCTACCACTCATCTCACTCTACCGCTCATCTCACTCTACCACTCAACTCACTCTACCGCTCATCTCACTCTACCACTCAACTCACTCTACCGCTCATCTCACTCTACCGCTCATCTCACTCTACTGCTCATCTCACTCTACCGCTCATCTCATCTCACTCTACCGCTCATCTCACTCTACCGCTCATCTCACCATCTCACTCTACCGCTCATCTCACTCTACCGCTCAACTCACTCTACCGCTCATCTCACTCTACCGCTCATCTCACTCTACCGCTCATCTCATCTCACTCTACCGCTCATCTCACTCTACCGCTCATCTCACCATCTCACTCTACCGCTCATCTCACTCTACCGCTCATCTCACCATCTCACTCTACCGCTCATCTCACTCTACCGCTCATCTCACCATCACTCTTTCCTTCTTCTCATGTCAAGTAACAACCTCTGTACTGTTATTCAATATCATTTTGTGTGTCTTCCTCTTCCTCTAGTCTCTGAGTCTGGAGAGCGAGTCAGACTTTCAGTGAGTTAGTGTCTTCCTCTTCCTCTAGTCTCTGAGTCTGGAGAGCGAGTCAGACTTTCAGTGAGTTAGTGTCTTCCTCTTCCTCTAGTCTCTGAGTCTGGAGAGCGAGTCAGACTTTCAGTGAGTTAGTGTCTTCCTCTTCCTCTAGTCTCTGAGTCTGGAGAGCGAGTCAGACTTTCAGTGAGTTAGTGTCTTCCTCTTCCTCTAGTCTCTGAGTCTGGAGAGCGAGTCAGACTTTCAGTGAGTTAGTGTCTTCCTCTTCCTCTAGTCTCTGAGTCTGGAGAGCGAGTCAGACTTTCAGTGAGTTAGTGTCTTCCTCTAGTCTCTGAGTCTGGAGAGCGAGTCAGACTTTCAGTGAGTTAGTGTCTTCCTCTTCCTCTAGTCTCTGAGTCTGGAGAGCGAGTCAGACTTTCAGTGAGTTAGTGTCTTCCTCTTCCTCTAGTCTCTGAGTCTGGAGAGCGAGTCAGACTTTCAGTGAGTTAGTGTCTTCCTCTTCCTCTAGTCTCTGAGTCTGGAGAGCGAGTCAGACTTTCAGTGAGTTAGTGTCTTCCTCTTCCTCTAGTCTCTGAGTCTGGAGAGCGAGTCAGACTTTCAGTGAGTTAGTGTCTTCCTCTTCCTCTAGTCTCTGAGTCTGGAGAGCGAGTCAGACTTTCAGTGAGTTAGTGTCTTCCTCTTCCTCTAGTCTCTGAGTCTGGAGAGCGAGTCAGACTTTCAGTGAGTTAGTGTCTTCCTCTTCCTCTAGTCTCTGAGTCTGGAGAGCGAGTCAGACTTTCAGTGAGTTAGTGTCTTCCTCTTCCTCTAGTCTCTGAGTCTGGAGAGCGAGTCAGACTTTCAGTGAGTTAGTGTCTTCCTCTTCCTCTAGTCTCTGAGTCTGGAGAGCGAGTCAGACTTTCAGTGAGTTAGTGTCTTCCTCTTCCTCTAGTCTCTGAGTCTGGAGAGCGAGTCAGACTTTCAGTGAGTTAGTGTCTTCCTCTTCCTCTAGTCTCTGAGTCTGGAGAGCGAGTCAGACTTTCAGTGAGTTAGTGTCTTCCTCTAGTCTCTGAGTCTGGAGAGCGAGTCAGACTTTCAGTGAGTTAGTGTCTTCCTCTTCCTCTAGTCTCTGAGTCTGGAGAGCGAGTCAGACTTTCAGTGAGTTAGTGTCTTCCTCTTCCTCTAGTCTCTGAGTCTGGAGAGCGAGTCAGACTTTCAGTGAGTTAGTGTCTTCCTCTTCCTCTAGTCTCTGAGTCTGGAGAGCGAGTCAGACTTTCAGTGAGTTAGTGTCTTCCTCTTCCTCTAGTCTCTGAGTCTGGAGAGCGAGTCAGACTTTCAGTGAGTTAGTGTCTTCCTCTTCCTCTAGTCTCTGAGTCTGGAGAGCGAGTCAGACTTTCAGTGAGTTAGTGTCTTCCTCTTCCTCTAGTCTCTGAGTCTGGAGAGCGAGTCAGACTTTCAGTGAGTTAGTGTCTTCCTCTTCCTCTAGTCTCTGAGTCTGGAGAGCGAGTCAGACTTTCAGTGAGTTAGTGTCTTCCTCTTCCTCTAGTCTCTGAGTCTGGAGAGCGAGTCAGACTTTCAGTGAGTTAGTGTCTTCCTCTTCCTCTAGTCTCTGAGTCTGGAGAGCGAGTCAGACTTTCAGTGAGTTAGTGTCTTCCTCTTCCTCTAGTCTCTGAGTCTGGAGAGCGAGTCAGACTTTCAGTGAGTTAGTGTCTCCTCTTCCTCTCTACCTCTTCAGTGAGTTAGTATCTTCCTCTTCAGTGAGTTAGTATCTTCCTCTTCAGTGAGTTAGTATCTTCATCTTCCTCTTCAGTGAGTTAGTATCTTCATCTTCCTCTCTACCTGAATGTGAATCTGTGAGGGAACCGGAGGTGGAAGTAACACAGCCTGAGCAAGTACCGCCTCCTCCTGCCTCTCCCAGAGCGCCGGCGGCCATATTGGATGACCTGGGCGTGGCCCCTCTTAAACCTGTAGTTGTCCTCGTCTGACGACCTCAGTCCGACGAGCGGTGTCCCCTGGTGTCTGGGAGGGTTGTTGCGTCTCCTGACACTCACACCACCGTGCTGATGCGGTTGATGGGCTTGGACTTGGAGCTGGTGGTGCTGTCCGTCCCCGTGCTGCTGTTGCCCCCGCCAGACCCCTGCTGCCCTCCCTGGAGCTGGGGCGGCTGGCTGGGCTGCTGCTGCTGCTGCTGGAGGTGGTGGGTGTAGGGGAAGAGAGGGGGAAGCGGGGTATGAGGGGAGGAAGGGGGGGGTAAAGGGGAGTGAGGAGGGGGAGGGGGTATGGAGGAGAGTGGGAGGTACTGGGCGTGGCTGTGGGCGTCGGCCTGTGGGACGTGCCGGGCGGAAGGGGTCTGGGGGGGCGGGGCGGCAAAGATGAAGTGAGTCTGGTGCTGAGGGTGTTGGGCCGGATGGGGGCTGGGGGAAAGGCCGGGATGGGGGCTGGGGCTGTGGGAATGAGCGGTAAGATGAGGGACGTGGGCGTGAGGGTGGGGCTGCGAGCGCGAGAGAGTAAGAGGGAGCTTGGCGCCTCCTCGACCGTGAGTGGAGTGTGTGTGGTAGAGGGCGAGGGTCGGGGACACCGGGGAATGTGGAGAAAGGGGCGGAGGGGGGCAGCCTACCCCTATAGAAACCCCCATGTTGGTATAGCACCCCCCCTGTACACCATGCTGCTGCAGCTTGGGGTGGGAGGGAGCAGGACCGGGGTCCGGCCGCTTGGGGACCCCAACCATGGGGCCCCTGTGGATGGTATGAGGCCCAGGGGCCCCCTGGGCGGTGAAGGAGGGCTGGCTGGGAGCGGGTCCTGTCTGGGCGTGGTAGCGGTGGTGGTGGTAGTAGGGTGGAGGAGGCTGCTGCCCTGCGGTACTGTTGTGGCAGTACTGGGCGTGCAGGGCCTGGATCTTGGAGGGCCCTCCTGGGTCGGAGTTGCTGAGGGCGGAGGGGGAGTGTGGGGGCGGGCCGCCGGTGGTGGGCGGGGGGACAGGTGCAGGGTAGTGTGGCAGCCCAGGTGGGAGGAGAGGGAGGAGAGGACCGGGGGGCTTGGTGATGGAGCGCTTGCTCCCAAACAGGGATCTCAGGGAGGAGCCTCTACTGCCCCCTCCCCCTCCAGACCCGCTCCCCTGGGATCCCGTTCCCCCTCGGTCTACGCTGCTGGGAACCAGTGCCGTCGTCCCAGTAGCGGTATTGTGATTTAGTCCCGGCCCACCCCCCACCCCCGTCTCGGGGCTCAGGATGGGGTGGTGAAGTCGGTAGTCTTGGATGTCATAGCAGCAGGGTGGCATTACATCTTCAGCCATGTGGGGGCGCTGATGAGGCCTGGGACTGTTAATGATGGAGCCCTGACCAGAGAAGGATAGGAAGAGAGAGATGAGCGATGAGGAGAGAGAGACAGAGGGGAGGAGGGAGAGAGGAGAGAGGAGAGAGAGGAGACAAAAGGGAAGAGAGAGAGAGGGGTGAGAGGAGACAAAATGGAAGAGAGAGAGAGGAGAGAGGGGTGAGGGAGAGAGGACAGAGATGAGACAGAGGGGAGGAGGGAGAGAGATGAGGGGGGGTGAGGAGGGAGAGAGGAGAGAGATGAGACAGAGGGAGAGGAGAGAGGAGACAGAGCGGAGAAGGGCGAGAGGAGGGAGGAGGGAGAGAGGAGAGACAGTGGGGAGGAGGGAGAGAGGAGACAGAGGGGAGGAGGGAGAGAGAAGAGACAGGGGAGGAGGGAGAGAGAGGAGACAGTGGGGAGGAGGGAGAGAGGAGAGAGGAGAGAGAGGAGACAGTGGGGAGGAGGGAGAGAGGAGACAGAGGGGAGGAGGGAGAGAGATGAGAGAAGAGGCAGGGGAGGAGGGAGAGAGGAGACAGTGGGGAGGAGGGAGAGAGGAGACAGTGGGGAGAAGGGAGAGATGAGACAGTGGGGAGGAGGGAGAGGGGAGAGAGAGGAGACAGTGGGGAGAGAGGAGAGAGATGAGACAGTGGGGAGGAGGGAGAGAGGAGACAGTGGGGAGGAGGAAGAGAGGAGAGAGAGGAGAGAGAGGGGAGGAGGGGGAGAGAGGAGACAGAGGGGAGGAGGGGGAGAGAGGAGACAGTGGGGAGGAGGGAGAGAGGAGACAGTGGGGAGGAGGGAGAGAGGAGAGAGAGGAGACAGTGGGTAGAGAGGAGACAGTGGGTAGGAGGGAGAGAGGAGACAGAGGGGAGGAGGGAGAGAGGAGAGAGGAGACAGTGGGTAGAGAGGAGACAGAGGGGAGGAGGGAGAGAGGAGACAGTGGGGAGGAGGGTCAGTAAAGTGCTGTTTTTATTGCGTCATCATATGGACAGAACACACACCTTAGACACTGACGACAGATGATGACACTATTGAAGTTAACAGCTTAACAGACATGCAATATCTATTTTAGTTCAATCCTATCAGCAACTGGTGAGGCAAACACATGCATGTAAGGCCATTTCAATCCACCAAGGTATCAAGCAGTAATGAATAGTACCATGCAGGGTATTGAAAACATCCAGAAGCATCATGCTATATTGCAGTGGTAGGACAACCTCCCCCCCCCCCTCCTGTCCCCTCTATATCAGACTAGCATACCAACACTGACACCCCCCCCCCTCTATATCAGACTAGCATACCAACACTGACCCCCCTCCCCTCTATATCAGACTAGCATACCAACACTGACCCCCCTCCCCTCCTGTCCCCTCTATATCAGACTAGCATACCAACACTGACCCCCCTCCCCTCTATATCAGACTAGCATACCAACACTGACCCCCCTCCCCTCCTGTCCCCTCTATATCAGACTAGCATACCAACACTGACCCCCCCCCCCCCCTCCTGTCTCCTCTATATCAGACTAGCATACCAACACTGACCCCCCCCCCCCTCTATATCAGACTAGCATACCAACACTGACCCCCCCCCCCTCTATATCAGACTAGCATACCAACACTGACCCCCCCCCCCTTCCTGTCCCCTCTATATCAGACTAGCATACCAACACTGACCCCCCCCCCTTCCTGTCCCCTCTATATCAGACTAGCATACCAACACTGACCCCCCTCCCCTCCTGTCCCCTCTATATCAAACTAGCATACCAACACTGACCCCCCCCCCCTCTATATCAGACTAGCATACCAACACTGACCCCCCCCCCTCTATATCAGACTAGCATACCAACACTGACCCCCCTCCCCTCCTGTCCCCTCTATATCAGACTAGCATACCAACACTGACCCCCCCTCCCCTTCCTGTCCCCTCTATATCAGACTAGCATACCAACACTGACCCCCCCCCCCTCTATATCAGACTAGCATACCAACACTGACCCCCCTCCCCTCCTGTCCCCTCTATATCAGACTAGCATACCAACACTGACCCCCCCTCCCCTTCCTGTCCCCTCTATATCAGACTAGCATACCAACACTGACCCCCCCCCCCTCTATATCAGACTAGCATACCAACACTGACCCCCCCCCCCTTCCTGTCCCCTCTATATCAGACTAGCATACCAACACTGACCCCCTCCTCCCTCCTGTCCCCTCTATATCAGACTAGCATACCAACACTGACCCCCCTCCCTCCTGTCCCCTCTATATCAGACTAGCATACCAACACTGACCCCCCCCCCCCCCTCCTGTCCCCTCTATATCAGACTAGCATACCAACACTGACCCCCCCCCCCTCCCTCCTGTCCCCTCTATATCAGACTAGCATACCAACACTGACCCCCCTCCCTCCTGTCCCCTCTATATCAGACTAGCATACCAACACTGACCCCCCCTCCCCTTCCTGTCCCCTCTATATCAGACTAGCATACCAACACTGACCCCCCCCCCTTCCTGTCCCCTCTATATCAGACTAGCATACCAACACTGCCCCCCCCCTCCTGTCCCCTCTATATCAGACTAGCATACCAACACTGACCCCCCCTCCCCTTCCTGTCCCCTCTATATCAGACTAGCATACCAACACTGACCCCTCCCCCTCCTGTCCCCTCTATATCAGACTAGCATACCAACACTGACCCCCCCCCCCCTCTATATCAGACTAGCATACCAACACTGACCCCCCCCCCCCCCTCTATATCAGACTAGCATACCAACACTGACCCCCCCCCCCCCTCCTGTCCCCTCTATATAAGACTAGCATACCAACACTGACCCCCCCGTCCCCTCTATATCAGACTAGCATACCAACACTGACCCCCCCCTCCACCTGTCCCCTCTATATCAGACTAGCATACCAACACTGACCCCCCCCCCCCCCTTCCTGTCCCCTCTATATCAGACTAGCATACCAACACTGACCCCCCCCCCCTCCCTCCTGTCCCCTCTATATCAGACTAGCATACCAACACTGACCCCCCCCTTCCTGTCCCCTCTATATCAGACTAGCATACCAACACTGACCCCCCCCCCCCCCCTCCTGTCCCCTCTATATCAGACTAGCATACCAACACTGACCCCCCCCCCCTCTATATCAGACTAGCATACCAACACTGACCCCCCCCCCCCCTCTATATCAGACTAGCATACCAACACTGACCCCCCCCCTCCTGTCCCCTCTATATCAAACTAGCATACCAACACTGACCCCCCCCCTCCTCCTGTCCCCTCTATATCAGACTAGCATACCAACACTGACCCCCCCCCCCCTCCCTTCCTGTCCCCTCTATATCAGACTAGCATACCAACACTGACACCCCCCCCCTTCCTGTCCCCTCTATATCAGACTAGCATACCAACACTGACCCCCCCCCCCCCCTCCTGTCCCCTCTATATCAGACTAGCATACCAACACTGACCCCCCCCCCCTTCCTGTCCCCTCTATATCAGACTAGCATACCAACACTGACCCCCCCCCCCTTCCTGTCCCCTCTATATCAGACTAGCATACCAACACTGACCCCCCTCCCCTCCTGTCCCCTCTATATCAGACTAGCATACCAACACTGACCCCCCTCCCCTCCTGTCCCCTCTATATCAGACTAGCATACCAACACTGACCCCCCCCCTTCCTGTCCCCTCTATATCAGACTAGCATACCAACACTGACCCCCCCCCCCCCCCTCCTGTCCCCTCTATATCAGACTAGCATACCAACACTGACCCCCCCCCCTTCCTGTCCCCTCTATATCAGACTAGCATACCAACACTGACCCCCCCCCCCTTCCTGTCCCCTCTATATCAGACTAGCATACCAACACTGACCCCCCCCCCCCTTCCTGTCCCCTCTATATCAGACTAGCATACCAACACAGACCCCTCCCCTTCCTGTCCCCTCTATATCAGACTAGCATACCAACACTGACCCCCCCCCCCTCTATATCAGACTAGCATACCAACACTGACCCCCCCTCCCCTTCCTGTCCCCTCTATATCAGACTAGCATACCAACACTGACCCCCCCCCCCCTCTATATCAGACTAGCATACCAACACTGACCCCCCCCCCCTTCCTGTCCCCTCTATATCAGACTAGCATACCAACACTGACCCCCTCCTCCCTCCTGTCCCCTCTATATCAGACTAGCATACCAACACTGACCCCCCTCCCTCCTGTCCCCTCTATATCAGACTAGCATACCAACACTGACCCCCCCCCCCCCCTCCTGTCCCCTCTATATCAGACTAGCATACCAACACTGACCCCCCCCCCCTCCCTCCTGTCCCCTCTATATCAGACTAGCATACCAACACTGACCCCCCTCCCTCCTGTCCCCTCTATATCAGACTAGCATACCAACACTGACCCCCCCTCCCCTTCCTGTCCCCTCTATATCAGACTAGCATACCAACACTGACCCCCCCCCCTTCCTGTCCCCTCTATATCAGACTAGCATACCAACACTGCCCCCCCCCTCCTGTCCCCTCTATATCAGACTAGCATACCAACACTGACCCCCCCTCCCCTTCCTGTCCCCTCTATATCAGACTAGCATACCAACACTGACCCCTCCCCCTCCTGTCCCCTCTATATCAGACTAGCATACCAACACTGACCCCCCCCCCCCTCTATATCAGACTAGCATACCAACACTGACCCCCCCCCCCCCTCTATATCAGACTAGCATACCAACACTGACCCCCCCCCCCCTCCTGTCCCCTCTATATAAGACTAGCATACCAACACTGACCCCCCCGTCCCCTCTATATCAGACTAGCATACCAACACTGACCCCCCCCTCCACCTGTCCCCTCTATATCAGACTAGCATACCAACACTGACCCCCCCCCCCCCCTTCCTGTCCCCTCTATATCAGACTAGCATACCAACACTGACCCCCCCCCCCTCCCTCCTGTCCCCTCTATATCAGACTAGCATACCAACACTGACCCCCCCCTTCCTGTCCCCTCTATATCAGACTAGCATACCAACACTGACCCCCCCCCCCCCCTCCTGTCCCCTCTATATCAGACTAGCATACCAACACTGACCCCCCCCCCCTCTATATCAGACTAGCATACCAACACTGACCCCCCCCCCCTCTATATCAGACTAGCATACCAACACTGACCCCCCCCCTCCTGTCCCCTCTATATCAAACTAGCATACCAACACTGACCCCCCCCCTCCTCCTGTCCCCTCTATATCAGACTAGCATACCAACACTGACCCCCCCCCCCCCCCCTTCCTGTCCCCTCTATATCAGACTAGCATACCAACACTGACACCCCCCCCTTCCTGTCCCCTCTATATCAGACTAGCATACCAACACTGACCCCCCCCCCCCCCTCCTGTCCCCTCTATATCAGACTAGCATACCAACACTGACCCCCCCCCCCTTCCTGTCCCCTCTATATCAGACTAGCATACCAACACTGACCCCCCCCCCCCCTTCCTGTCCCCTCTATATCAGACTAGCATACCAACACTGACCCCCCTCCCCTCCTGTCCCCTCTATATCAGACTAGCATACCAACACTGACCCCCCTCCCCTCCTGTCCCCTCTATATCAGACTAGCATACCAACACTGACCCCCCCCCTTCCTGTCCCCTCTATATCAGACTAGCATACCAACACTGACCCCCCCCCCCCCCTCCTGTCCCCTCTATATCAGACTAGCATACCAACACTGACCCCCCCCCCTTCCTGTCCCCTCTATATCAGACTAGCATACCAACACTGACCCCCCCCCCCTTCCTGTCCCCTCTATATCAGACTAGCATACCAACACTGACCCCCCCCCCCCCTTCCTGTCCCCTCTATATCAGACTAGCATACCAACACAGACCCCCCCCCTTCCTGTCCCCTCTATATCAGACTAGCATACCAACACTGACCCCCCCCCTCTATATCAGACTAGCATACCAACACTGACCCCCCCCCCCCTCCCCTCCTGTCCCCTCTATATCAGACTAGCATACCAACACTGACCCCCCCCCCCCTTCCTGTCCCCTCTATATCAGACTAGCATACCAACACTGACCCCCCCCCCTTCCTGTCCCCTCTATATCAGACTAGCATACCAACACAGACCCCCCCCCCTTCCTGTCCCCTCTATATCAGACTAGCATACCAACACTGACCCCCCCCCCCCCTCCTGTCCCCTCTATATCAGACTAGCATACCAACACTGACCCCCCCCCTTCCTGTCCCCTCTATATCAGACTAGCATACCAACACTGACCCCCCCTTCCTGTCCCCTCTATATCAGACTAGCATACCAACACTGACCCCCCCCCCCCCCTCCTGTCCCCTCTATATCAGAATAGCATACCAACACTGACCCCCCCCCCTCTATATCAGACTAGCATACCAACACTGACCCCCCCCCCCTTCCTGTCCCCTCTATATCAGACTAGCATACCAACACTGACCCCCCCCCCCCTTCCTGTCCCCTCTATATCAGACTAGCATACCAACACTGACCCCCCCCTCCTGTCCCCTCTATATCAGACTAGCATACCAACACTGACCCCCCCCCCTCCTCCTGTCCCCTCTATATCAGACTAGCATACCAACACTGACCCCCCCGTCCCCTCTTCCTGTCCCCTCTATATCAGACTAGCATACCAACACTGACCCCCCCCCCCCCAGAGAAGCAGACTTACTTCCATAGTACTGTCCAGGGAGCCAGCACTGTTTCGGCGGCCCCGCTTCCCTGCACCCAGCAAGGAATAACAAAAGTCATATTTTGTGGGGTCATGTAGACGGCATTGTTACTGTATCAGTCAACACTGACACGAGATTCTACTGTTGACTATCTCTCTCTAAACTACAGTCCTCCTGTAGGACAGCAGGTGGATAACTACAGTCCTCCTGTATAACTACAGTTCTCCTGTAGGACAGCAGGTGGATAACTACAGTCCTCCTGTATAACTACAGTCCTCCTGTAGGACAGCAGGTGGATAACTACAGTCCTCCTGTTGTACAGTGGGTGGATAACTACAGTCCTCCTGTAGGACAGCAGGTGGATAACTACAGTTATCCTGTAGGACAGCAGGAGAATAACTACAGTCCTCCTGTATAACTACAGTTATCCTGTAGGACAGCGGGTGGATAACTACAGTCCTCCTGTAGGACAGCAGGTGGATAACTACAGTTCTCCTGTAGGACAGCAGGAGGATAACTACAGTTCTCCTGTAGGACAGCGGGTGGATAACTACAGTTCTCCTGTAGGACAGCAGGTGGATAACTACAGTCCTCCTGTAGGACAGCAGGAGGATAACTACAGTCCTCCTGTAAGACAGCAGGTGGATAACTACAGTTCTCCTGTAGGACAGCAGGAGGATACCTACAGTTCTCCTGTAGGACAGCGGGTGGATAACTACAGTTCTCCTGTAGGACAGCAGGTGGATAACTACAGTCCTCCTGTAGGACAGCAGGAGGATAACTACAGTCCTCCTGTAAGACAGCAGGTGGATAACTACAGTTCTCCTGTAGGACAGCAGGTGGATAACTACAGTCCTCCTGTAGGACAGCAGGAGGATAACTACAGTCCTCCTGTAAGACAGCAGGTGGATAACTACAGTTCTCCTGTAGGACAGCAGGTGGATAACTACAGTCCTCCTGTAGGACAGCAGGTGGATAACTACAGTCCTCCTGTAGGACAGCAGGTGGATAACTACAGTCCTCCTGTAGGACAGCGGGTGGATAACTACAGTCCTCCTGTAGGACAGCGGGTGGATAACTACAGTCCTCCTGTAGGACAATGGGTGGATAACTACAGTCCTCCTATAGGACAGCAGGTGGATAACTACAGTCCTCCTGTAGGACAGCAGGAGGATAACTACAGTCCTCCTGTAAGACAGCAGGTGGATAACTACAGTCCTCCTGTAGGACAGCAGGTGGATAACTACAGTCCTCCTGTAAGACAGCAGGTGGATAACTACAGTCCTCCTGTAGGACAGCAGGTGGATAACTACAGTTCTCCTGTAGGACAGCGGGTGGATAACTACAGTCCTCCTGTAAGACAGCAGGTGGATAACTACATTCCTCCTGTAAGACAGCAGGTGGATAACTACAGTCCTCCTGTAAGACAGCAGGTGGATAACTACAGTCCTCCTATAGGACAGCAGGTGGATAACTACAGTCCTCCTGTAGGACAGCGGGTGGATAACTACAGTTCTCCTGTAGAACAGCGGGTGGATAACTACAGTCCTCCTGTAAGACAGCAGGTGGATAACTACAGTCCTCCTGTAGGACAGCAGGTGGATAACTACAGTCCTCCTGTAGGACAGCAGGTGGATAACTACAGTTCTCCTGTAGGACAGCAGGAGGATAACTACAGTTCTCCTGTAAGACAGCAGGTGGATAACTACAGTTCTCCTGTAGGACAGCAGGTGGATAACTACAGTTCTCCTGTAGGACAGCAGGTGGATAACTACAGTCCTCCTGTAGGACAGCAGGTGGTTACCTACAGTCCTCCTGTAGGACAGCAGGTGGATAACTACAGTCCTCCTGTAGGACAGCAGGTGGATAACTACAGTTCTCCTGTAGGACAGCAGGTGGATAACTACAGTCCTCCTGTAGGACAGCAGGTGGATAACTACAGTTCTCCTGTAGGACAGCAGGTGGATAACTACAGTCCTCCTGTAGGACAACAGGTGGATAACTACAGTCCTCCTGTAGGACAGCAGGAGGATAACTACAGTCCTCCTGTAGGACAGCAGGAGGATAACTACAGTTATCCTGTAAGACAGCAGGTGGATAACTACAGTTATCCTGTAGGGCAGCGGGTGGATAACTACAGTCCTCCTGTAGGACAGCAGGAGGATAACTACAGTCCTCCTGTAGGACAGCAGGAGGATAACTACAGTCCTCCTGTAGGACAGCAGGAGGATACCTACAGTTCTCCTGTAGGACAACAGGTGGATAACTACAGTTCTCCTGTAGGACAGCGGGTGGATACCTACAGTCCTCCTGTAGGACAGCGGGTGGATACCTACAGTTCTCCTGTCGGACAGCAGGAGGATACCGATCACCACACGGTGCATAACGCAGGTTAACGTTTTTCTTTATGAATGTTGTTCTGGAGGCAACTCTGCAGAGTGGTCACAAAGTCATAATATCTGATTTTAAACCTTAACTACACCCTAATGCCTAACCTTTAATAGATTTTTGTTTTAACACATTTTTACAATTTAGTCAGTCTTTCGGTCTGTACAATAATCAGAAATAGATTACACAAATCATGTTTCATTGATTTCCAGAAAGCTTTTGATTTTGTAAATAGGGATATGTTAGCCTATATTTTGTTAAAGACAGGGGTTGATGGGAAATTTTAATGAATATGGTACAGATTGGTTTCCCCACACCCTCGGGTGTAAAACAAGGTGACTTCTCATCACTGACTTTGTTAGCAATGTTTATTAAAGATTTGGCAAAATAAATAAACAGATAAATATTGGAATGAGATAAGATGATGAAATGCTAAGCATCCTTTAATATGCTGATGATATTATTATGACGGCAGAAACTGAACAAGACCTGCAGAACATGTTATTATGTGCTGTCAGCTGGTGTAAAAGATGGAGACTCGTGATTAACCGGACTAAAACACAGATAATGACTTGGTGTAAAAGATGGAGACTCAAGATCACCCAGACTAAAACACATATAATGACTTGGTGTAGAAGATGGAGACTCATAATTAACCAGACTAATACACAGATAATGACTTGTTGTAAAAGATGGAGACTCAAGATCAACCAGACTAAAACACAGATAATGACTTGGTGTAAAAGATGGAGACTCATGATCACCCAGACTAAAACACAGACAATGACTTGGTGTAAAAGATGGAGACTCAAGATCACCCAGACTAAAACACAGATAATGACTTGGTGTAGAAGATGGAGACTCATGATCAACCAGACTAAAACACAGATAATGACTTGGTGTAGAAGATGGAGACTCATAATTAACCAGACTAAAACACAGATAATGACTTGGTGTAAAAGATGGAGACTTATGATCACCCAAACTGAAATATCTGACCTTTTTCAACAGTCTGACTGTTAACATCTGTACGCAAACCAAATGAAGGGAGACACATATACTACCACCAGATATACCCTGGTATTATGTAGCCATGAGGAGACAGACCACCAGATATACCCTGGTATTATGTAGCTGAGGAGACAGACCACCAGATATACCCTGGTATTATGTAGTCATGAGGAGACAGACCACCAGATATACCCTGATATTATGTAGTCATGAGGAGACAGACCACCAGATATACCCTGGTATTATGTAGTCATGAGGAGACAGACCACCAGATATACCCTGGTATTATGTAGCCATGAGGAGACAGACCACCAGATATACCCTGGTATTATGTAGTCATGAGGAGACAGACCACCAGATATACCCTGGTATTATGTAGTCATGAGGACACAGACCACCAGATATACCCTGGTATTATGTAGTCATGAGGAGACAGACCACCAGATATACCCTGGTATTATGTAGTCATGAGGACACAGACCACCAGATATACCCTGGTATTATGTAGTCATGAGGAGACAGACCACCAGATATACCCTGGTATTATGTAGTCATGAGGACACAGACCACCAGATATACCCTGGTATTATGTATCTGAGGAGACAGACCACCAGATATACCCTGGTATTATGTATCTGAGGAGACAGACCACCAGATATACCCTGGTATTATGTAGTCATGAGGAGACAGACCACCAGATATACCCTGGTATTATGTAGTCATGAGGAGACAGACCACCAGATATACCCTGGTATTATGTAGTCATGAGGAGCCAGACCACCAGATATACCCTGGTATTATGTAGTCATGAGGAGACAGACCACCAGATATACCCTGGTATTATGTAGCCATGAGGAGACAGACCACCAGATATACCCTGGTATTGTGTAGCCATGAGGAGACAGACCACCAGATATACCCTGGTATTATGTAGCCATGAGGAGACAGACCACCAGATATACCCTGGTATTATGTAGTCATGAGGAGACAGACCACCAGATATACCCTGGTATTATGTAGCCATGAGGAGACAGACCACCACATATACCCTGGTATTATGTAACCATGAGGAGACAGACCACCAGATATACCCTGGTATTATGTAACCATGAGGAGACAGACCTCCAGATATACCCTGGTATTATGTAGCCATGAGGAGACAGACCACCAGATATACCCTGGTATTATGTAGTCATGAGGAGACAGACCACCAGATATACCCTGGTA
The DNA here is from genome assembly GCF_045679555.1 of Salvelinus alpinus. Taxonomy (NCBI): domain Eukaryota; kingdom Metazoa; phylum Chordata; class Actinopteri; order Salmoniformes; family Salmonidae; genus Salvelinus; species Salvelinus alpinus. Next base: position 52,103,771 of record NC_092102.1, on the reverse strand, counting down.
TTATGTAGCTGAGGAGACAGACCACCAGATATACCCTGGTATTATGTAGTCATGAGGAGACAGACCACCAGATATACCCTGGTATTATGTAGCCATGAGGAGACAGACCACCAGATATACCCTGGTATTATGTAGCTGAGGAGACAGACCACCAGATATACCCTGGTATTATGTAGTCATGAGGAGACAGACCACCAGATATACCCTGGTATTATGTAGCTAAGGAGACAGACCACCAGATATACCCTGGTATTATGTAGTCATGAGGAGACAGACCACCAGATATACCCTGGTATTATGTAGTCATGAGGAGACAGACCACCAGATATACCCTGGTATTATGTAGTCATGAGGAGGCAGACCACCAGATATACCCTGGTATTATGTAGCCATGAGGAGACAGACCACCAGATATACCCTGGTATTATGTAGCCATGAGGAGACAGACCACCAGATATACCCTGGTATTATGTAGCCATGAGGAGACAGACCACCAGATATACCCTGGTATTATGTAGTCATGAGGAGACAGACCACCAGATATACCCTGGTATTATGTAGTCATGAGGTGACAGACCACCAGATATACCCTGGTATTATGTAGCCATGAGGAGACAGACCACCAGATATACCCTGGTATTATGTAGTCATGAGGAGACAGACCACCAGATATACCCTGGTATTATGTAGTCATGAGGAGACAGACCACCAGATATACCCTGGTATTATGTAGTCATGAGGAGACAGACCACCAGATATACCCTGGTATTATGTAGTCATGAGGAGACAGACCACCAGATATACCCTGGTATTATGTAGTCATGAGGAGACAGACCACCAGATATACCCTGGTATTATGTAGTCATGAGGAGACAGACCACCAGATATACCCTGGTATTATGTAGTCATGAGGTGACAGACCACCAGATATACCCTGGTATTATGTAGTCATGAGGAGACAGACCACCACATATACCCTGGTATTATGTAGTCATGAGGAGACAGACCACCAGATATACCCTGGTATTATGTAGTCATGAGGAGACAGACCACCAGATATACCCTGGTATTATGTAGTCATGAGGAGACAGACCACCAGATATACCCTGGTATTATGTAGTCATGAGGAGACAGACCACCAGATATACCCTGGTATTATGTAGTCATGAGGAGACAGACCACCAGATATACCCTGGTATTATGTAGTCATGAGGAGGCAGACCACCAGATATACCCTGGTATTATGTTGTCATGAGGAGACAGACCACCAGATATACCCTGGTATTATGTAGTCATGAGGAGACAGACCACCAGATATACCCTGGTATTATGTAGTCATGAGGAGACAGACCACCAGATATACCCTGGTATTATGTAGTCATGAGGTGACAGACCACCAGATATACCCTGGTATTATGTAGTCATGAGGAGACAGACCACCAGATATACCCTGGTATTATGTAGTCATGAGGAGACAGACCACCAGATATACCCTGGTATTATGTAGTCATGAGGAGACAGACCACCACATATACCCTGGTATTATGTAGTCATGAGGAGACAGACCACCAGATATACCCTGGTATTATGTAGCCATGAGGAGACAGACCACCAGATATACCCTGGTATTATGTAGCCATGAGGAGACAGACCACCACATATACCCTGGTATTATGTAGTCATGAGGAGACAGACCACCAGATATACCCTGGTATTATGTAGCCATGAGGAGACAGACCACCACATATACCCTGGTATTATGTAACCATGAGGAGACAGACCACCAGATATACCCTGGTATTATGTAACCATGAGGAGACAGACCACCAGATATACCCTGGTATTATGTAGCCATGAGGAGACAGACCACCAGATATACCCTGGTATTATGTAGCCATGAGGAGACAGACCACCAGATATACCCTGGTATTATGTAGTCATGAGGAGACAGACCACCAGATATACCCTGGTATTATGTAGCTGAGGAGACAGACCACCAGATATACCCTGGTATTATGTAACCATGAGGAGACAGACCACCAGATATACCCTGGTATTATGTAGTCATGAGGAGACAGACCACCAGATATACCCTGGTATTATGTAGTCATGAGGAGACAGACCACCAGATATACCCTGGTATTATGTAGTCATGAGGTGACAGACCATCAGATATACCCTGGTATTATGTAGCCATGAGGAGACAGACCACCAGATATACCCTGGTATTATGTAGTCATGAGGAGACAGACCACCAGATATACCCTGGTATTATGTAGTCATGAGGAGACAGACCACCAGATATACCCTGGTATTATGTAGTCATGAGGAGACAGACCACCAGATATACCCTGGTATTATGTAGTCATGAGGAGACAGACCACCAGATATACCCTGGTATTATGTAGTCATGAGGAGACAGACCACCAGATATACCCTGGTATTATGTAGTCATGAGGTGACAGACCACCAGATATACCCTGGTATTATGTAGTCATGAGGAGACAGACCACCACATATACCCTGGTATTATGTAGTCATGAGGAGACAGACCACCAGATATACCCTGGTATTATGTAGTCATGAGGAGACAGACCACCAGATATACCCTGGTATTATGTAGCCATGAGGAGACAGACCACCAGATATACCCTGGTATTATGTAGTCATGAGGAGACAGACCACCAGATATACCCTGGTATTATGTAGTCATGAGGAGACAGACCACCAGATATACCCTGGTATTATGTAGCCATGAGGAGACAGACCACCAGATATACCCTGGTATTATGTAGCTGAGGAGACAGACCACCAGATATACCCTGGTATTATGTAGTCATGAGGACACAGACCACCAGATATACCCTGGTAGTATGTAGCCATGAGGACACAGACCACCAGATATACCCTGGTAGTATGTAGCCATGAGGACACAGACCACCAGATATACCCTGGTATTATGTAGTCATGAGGAGACAGACCACCAGATATACCCTGGTATTATGTAGCCATGAGGAGACAGACCACCAGATATACCCTGGTATTATGTAGCTGAGGAGACAGACCACCAGATATACCCTGGTATTATGTAGCCATGAGGAGACAGACCACCAGATATACCCTGGTATTATGTAGTCATGAGGAGACAGACCACCAGATATACTCTGGTATTATGTAGTCATGAGGAGACAGACCACCAGATATACCCTGGTATTATGTAGTCATGAGGAGACAGATATACCCTGGTATTATGTAGTCATGAGGACACAGACCACCAGATATACCCTGGTATTATGTAGCTGAGGAGACAGACCACCAGATATACCCTGGTATTATGTAGTCATGAGGAGACAGACCACCAGATATACCCTGGTATTATGTAGTCATGAGGAGACAGACCACCACATATACCCTGGTATTATGTAGTCATGAGGACACAGACCACCAGATATACCCTGGTATTATGTAGTCATGAGGAGACAGACCACCAGATATACCCTGGTATTATGTAGTCATGGGGAGACAGACCTCCAGATATACCCTGGTATTATGTAGCCACGAGGAGACAGACCACCAGATATACCCTGGTATTATGTAGTCATGAGGAGACAGACCACAAGATATACCCTGGTATTATGTAGTCATGAGGAGACAGACCACCAGATATACCCTGGTATTATGTAGCCATGAGGAGACAGACCACCAGATATACCCTGGTATTATGTAGTCATGAGGACACAGACCACCAGATATACCCTGGTATTATGTAGCCATGAGGAGACAGACCACCACATATACCCTGGTATTATGTAACCATGAGGAGACAGACCACCAGATATACCCTGGTATTATGTAACCATGAGGAGACAGACCACCAGATATACCCTGGTATTATGTAGCCATGAGGAGACAGACCACCAGATATACCCTGGTATTATGTAGCCATGAGGAGACAGACCACCAGATATACCCTGGTATTATGTAGTCATGAGGAGACAGACCACCAGATATACCCTGGTATTATGTAGCTGAGGAGACAGACCACCAGATATACCCTGGTATTATGTAACCATGAGGAGACAGACCACCAGATATACCCTGGTATTATGTAGTCATGAGGAGACAGACCACCAGATATACCCTGGTATTATGTAGTCATGAGGAGACAGACCACCAGATATACCCTGGTATTATGTAGTCATGAGGTGACAGACCATCAGATATACCCTGGTATTATGTAGCCATGAGGAGACAGACCACCAGATATACCCTGGTATTATGTAGTCATGAGGAGACAGACCACCAGATATACCCTGGTATTATGTAGTCATGAGGAGACAGACCACCAGATATACCCTGGTATTATGTAGTCATGAGGAGACAGACCACCAGATATACCCTGGTATTATGTAGTCATGAGGAGACAGACCACCAGATATACCCTGGTATTATGTAGTCATGAGGAGACAGACCACCAGATATACCCTGGTATTATGTAGTCATGAGGTGACAGACCACCAGATATACCCTGGTATTATGTAGTCATGAGGAGACAGACCACCACATATACCCTGGTATTATGTAGTCATGAGGAGACAGACCACCAGATATACCCTGGTATTATGTAGTCATGAGGAGACAGACCACCAGATATACCCTGGTATTATGTAGCCATGAGGAGACAGACCACCAGATATACCCTGGTATTATGTAGTCATGAGGAGACAGACCACCAGATATACCCTGGTATTATGTAGTCATGAGGAGACAGACCACCAGATATACCCTGGTATTATGTAGCCATGAGGAGACAGACCACCAGATATACCCTGGTATTATGTAGCTGAGGAGACAGACCACCAGATATACCCTGGTATTATGTAGTCATGAGGACACAGACCACCAGATATACCCTGGTAGTATGTAGCCATGAGGACACAGACCACCAGATATACCCTGGTAGTATGTAGCCATGAGGACACAGACCACCAGATATACCCTGGTATTATGTAGTCATGAGGAGACAGACCACCAGATATACCCTGGTATTATGTAGCCATGAGGAGACAGACCACCAGATATACCCTGGTATTATGTAGCTGAGGAGACAGACCACCAGATATACCCTGGTATTATGTAGCCATGAGGAGACAGACCACCAGATATACCCTGGTATTATGTAGTCATGAGGAGACAGACCACCAGATATACCCTGGTATTATGTAGTCATGAGGAGACAGACCACCAGATATACCCTGGTATTATGTAGCCATGAGGAGACAGACCACCAGATATACCCTGGTATTATGTAGCTGAGGAGACAGACCACCAGATATACCCTGGTATTATGTAGTCATGAGGACACAGACCACCAGATATACCCTGGTAGTATGTAGCCATGAGGACACAGACCACCAGATATACCCTGGTAGTATGTAGCCATGAGGACACAGACCACCAGATATACCCTGGTATTATGTAGTCATGAGGAGACAGACCACCAGATATACCCTGGTATTATGTAGCCATGAGGAGACAGACCACCAGATATACCCTGGTATTATGTAGCTGAGGAGACAGACCACCAGATATACCCTGGTATTATGTAGCCATGAGGAGACAGACCACCAGATATACCCTGGTATTATGTAGTCATGAGGAGACAGACCACCAGATATACTCTGGTATTATGTAGTCATGAGGAGACAGACCACCAGATATACCCTGGTATTATGTAGTCATGAGGAGACAGATATACCCTGGTATTATGTAGTCATGAGGACACAGACCACCAGATATACCCTGGTATTATGTAGCTGAGGAGACAGACCACCAGATATACCCTGGTATTATGTAGTCATGAGGAGACAGACCACCAGATATACCCTGGTATTATGTAGTCATGAGGAGACAGACCACCACATATACCCTGGTATTATGTAGTCATGAGGACACAGACCACCAGATATACCCTGGTATTATGTAGTCATGAGGAGACAGACCACCAGATATACCCTGGTATTATGTAGTCATGGGGAGACAGACCTCCAGATATACCCTGGTATTATGTAGCCACGAGGAGACAGACCACCAGATATACCCTGGTATTATGTAGTCATGAGGAGACAGACCACAAGATATACCCTGGTATTATGTAGTCATGAGGAGACAGACCACCAGATATACCCTGGTATTATGTAGCCATGAGGAGACAGACCACCAGATATACCCTGGTATTATGTAGTCATGAGGACACAGACCACCAGATATACCCTGGTATTATGTAGCCATGAGGAGACAGACCACCACATATACCCTGGTATTATGTAACCATGAGGAGACAGACCACCAGATATACCCTGGTATTATGTAACCATGAGGAGACAGACCACCAGATATACCCTGGTATTATGTAGCCATGAGGAGACAGACCACCAGATATACCCTGGTATTATGTAGCCATGAGGAGACAGACCACCAGATATACCCTGGTATTATGTAGTCATGAGGAGACAGACCACCAGATATACCCTGGTATTATGTAGCTGAGGAGACAGACCACCAGATATACCCTGGTATTATGTAACCATGAGGAGACAGACCACCAGATATACCCTGGTATTATGTAGTCATGAGGAGACAGACCACCAGATATACCCTGGTATTATGTAGTCATGAGGAGACAGACCACCAGATATACCCTGGTATTATGTAGTCATGAGGTGACAGACCATCAGATATACCCTGGTATTATGTAGCCATGAGGAGACAGACCACCAGATATACCCTGGTATTATGTAGTCATGAGGAGACAGACCACCAGATATACCCTGGTATTATGTAGTCATGAGGAGACAGACCACCAGATATACCCTGGTATTATGTAGTCATGAGGAGACAGACCACCAGATATACCCTGGTATTATGTAGTCATGAGGAGACAGACCACCAGATATACCCTGGTATTATGTAGTCATGAGGAGACAGACCACCAGATATACCCTGGTATTATGTAGTCATGAGGTGACAGACCACCAGATATACCCTGGTATTATGTAGTCATGAGGAGACAGACCACCACATATACCCTGGTATTATGTAGTCATGAGGAGACAGACCACCAGATATACCCTGGTATTATGTAGTCATGAGGAGACAGACCACCAGATATACCCTGGTATTATGTAGCCATGAGGAGACAGACCACCAGATATACCCTGGTATTATGTAGTCATGAGGAGACAGACCACCAGATATACCCTGGTATTATGTAGTCATGAGGAGACAGACCACCACATATACCCTGGTATTATGTAGCCATGAGGAGACAGACCACCAGATATACCCTGGTATTATGTAGCTGAGGAGACAGACCACCAGATATACCCTGGTATTATGTAGTCATGAGGACACAGACCACCAGATATACCCTGGTAGTATGTAGCCATGAGGACACAGACCACCAGATATACCCTGGTAGTATGTAGCCATGAGGACACAGACCACCAGATATACCCTGGTATTATGTAGTCATGAGGAGACAGACCACCAGATATACCCTGGTATTATGTAGCCATGAGGAGACAGACCACCAGATATACCCTGGTATTATGTAGCTGAGGAGACAGACCACCAGATATACCCTGGTATTATGTAGCCATGAGGAGACAGACCACCAGATATACCCTGGTATTATGTAGTCATGAGGAGACAGACCACCAGATATACTCTGGTATTATGTAGTCATGAGGAGACAGACCACCAGATATACCCTGGTATTATGTAGTCATGAGGAGACAGACCACCACATATACCCTGGTATTATGTAGTCATGAGGACACAGACCACCAGATACAGTGGGGAGAACAAGTATTTGATACACTGCCGATTTTGCCGATTTTCCTACTTACAAAGCATGTAGAGGTCTGTAATTTTTATCATAGGTACACTTCAACTGTGAGAGACGGAATCTAAAACAAAAATCCCGAAAATCACATTGTATGAATTTTAAGTAATTAATTCGCATTTTATTGCATGACATAAGTATTTGATACATCAGAAAAGCAGAACTTAATATTTGGTACAGAATCCTTTGTTTGCAATTACAGAGATCATACGTTTCCTGTAGTTCTTGACCAGGTTTGCACACACTGCAGCAGGGATTTTGGCCCACTCCTCCATACAGACCTTCTCCAGATCCTTCAGGTTTCGGGGCTGTCGCTGGGCAATACGGACTTTCAGCTCCCTCCAAAGATTTTCTATTGGGTTCAGGTCTGGAGACTGGCTAGGCCACTCCAGGACCTTGAGATACTTCTTACGGAGCCACTCCTTAGTTGCCCTGGCTGTGTGTTTCGGGTCGTTGTCATGCTGGAAGACCCAGCCACGACCCATCATCAATGCTCTTACTGAGGGAAGGAGGTTGTTGGCTAAGATCTCGCAATACATGGCCCCATCCATCCTCCCCTCAATACGGTGCAGTCGTCCTGTCCCCTTTGCAGAAAAGCATCCCCAAAGAATGATGTTTCCACCTCCATGCTTCACGGTTGGGATGGTGTTCTTGGGGTTGTACTCATCCTTCTTCTTCCTCCAAACACGGCGAGTGGAGTTTAGACCAAAAAGCTCTATTTTTGAATCATCAGACCACATGACCTTCTCCCATTCCTCCTCTGGATCATCCAGATGGTCATTGGCAAACTTCAGACGGGCCTGGACATGCGCCTGCTTGAGCAGGGGGACCTTGTGTGCGCTGCAGGATTTTAATCCATGACGGCGTAGTGTGTTACTAATGGTTTTCTTTGAGACTGTGGTCCCAGCTCTCTTCAGGTCATTGACCAGGTCCTGCCGTGTAGTTCTGGGCTGATCCCTCACCTTCCTCATGATCATTGATGCCCCACGAGGTGAGATCTTGCATGGAGCCCCAGACCGAGGGTGATTGACCATCATCTTGAACTTCTTCTATTTTCTTCTATTTTCTAATAATTGCCCCAACAGTTGTTGCCTTCTCACCAAGCTGCTTGCCTATTGTCCTGTAGCCCATCCCAGCCTTGTGCAGGTCTACAATTTTATCCCTGATGTCCTTACACAGCTCTCTGGTCTTGGCCATTGTGGAGAGGTTGGAGTCTGTTTGATTGAGTGTGTGGACAGGTGTCTTTTATACAGGTAACGAGTTCAAACAGGTGCAGTTAATACAGGTAATGAGTAGAGAACAGGAGGGCTTCTTAAAGAAAAACTAACAGGTCTGTGAGAGCCGGAATTCTTACTGGTTGGTAGGTGATCAAATACTTATGTCATGCAATAAAATGCAAATGAATTACTTAAAAATCATACAATGTGATTTTCTGGATTTTTGTTTTAGATTCCGTCTCTCACAGTTGAAGTGTACCTATGATAAAAATTACAGACCTCTACATGCTTTGTAAGTAGGAAAACCTGCAAAATCGGCAGTGTATCAAATACTTGTTCTCCCCACTGTATACCCTGGTATTATGTAGTCATGAGGAGACAGATATACCCTGGTATTATGTAGTCATGAGGAGACAGACCACCAGATATACCCTGGTATTATGTAGCTGAGGAGACAGACCACCAGATATACCCTGGTATTATGTAGTCATGAGGAGACAGACCACCAGATATACCCTGGTATTATGTAGTCATGAGGAGACAGACCACCACATATACCCTGGTATTATGTAGTCATGAGGACACAGACCACCAGATATACCCTGGTATTATGTAGTCATGAGGAGACAGACCACCAGATATACCCTGGTATTATGTAGTCATGGGGAGACAGACCTCCAGATATACCCTGGTATTATGTAGCCATGAGGAGACAGACCACCAGATATACCCTGGTATTATGTAGTCATGAGGAGACAGACCACAAGATATACCCTGGTATTATGTAGTCATGAGGAGACAGACCACCAGATATACCCTGGTATTATGTAGCCATGAGGAGACAGACCACCAGATATACCCTGGTATTATGTAGTCATGAGGACACAGACCACCAGATATACCCTGGTATTATGTAGTCATGAGGACACAGACCACCAGATATACCCTGGTATTATGTAGTCATGAGGAGACAGACCACCAGATATACCCTGGTATTATGTAGTCATGAGGAGACAGACCACCAGATATACCCTGGTATTATGTAGTCATGAGGAGACAGACCACCAGATATACCCTGGTATTATGTAGTCATGAGGAGACAGACCACCAGATATACCCTGGTATTATGTAGTCATGAGGAGACAGACCACCAGATATACCCTGGTATTATGTAGTCATGAGGAGACAGACCACCAGATATACCCTGGTATTATGTAGCCATGAGGAGACAGACCACCAGATATACCCTGGTATTATGTAGTCATGAGGACACAGACCACCAGATATACCCTGGTATTATGTAGTCATGAGGAGACAGACCACCAGATATACCCTGGTATTATGTAGTCATGAGGACACAGACCACCAGATAAACCCTGGTATTATGTAGTCATGAGGAGACAGACCACCAGATATACCCTGGTATTATGTAGTCATGAGGAGACAGACCACCAGATATACCCTGGTATTATGTAGTCATGAGGACACAGACCACCAGATATACCCTGGTATTATGTAGTCATGAGGTGACAGACCACCAGATATACCCTGGTATTATGTAGTCATGAGGAGACAGACCACCAGATATACCCTGGTATTATGTAGTCATGAGGTGACAGACCACCAGATATACCCTGGTATTATGTAGCCATGAGGAGACAGACCACCACATATACCCTGGTATTATGTAGTCATGAGGAGACAGACCACCAGATATACCCTGGTATTATGTAGTCATGAGGAGACAGACCACCAGATATACCCTGGTATTATGTAGCTAAGGAGACAGACCACCAGATATACCCTGGTATTATGTAGTCATGAGGAGACAGACCACCAGATATACCCTGGTATTATGTAGTCATGAGGAGACAGACCACCAGATATACCCTGGTATTATGTAGTCATGAGGAGACAGACCACCAGATATACCCTGGTATTATGTAGCCATGAGGAGACAGACCACCAGATATACCCTGGTATTATGTAGTCATGAGGAGACAGACCACCAGATATACCCTGGTATTATGTAGTCTAGAGGAGACAGACCACCAGATATACCCTGGTATTATGTAGCCATGAGGAGACAGATCACCAGATATACCCTGGTATTATGTAGTCATGAGGAGACAGACCACCAGATATACCCTGGTATTATGTAGTCATGAGGAGACAGACCACCACATATACCCTGGTATTATGTAGTCATGAGGAGACAGACCACCAGATATACCCTGGTATTATGTAGCCATGAGGAGACAGACCACCACATATACCCTGGTATTATGTAGTCATGAGGAGACAGACCACCAGATATACCCTGGTATTATGTAGTCATGAGGAGACAGACCACCAGATATACCCTGGTATTATGTAGCCATGAGGAGACAGACCACCAGATATACCCTGGTATTATGTATCTGAGGAGACAGACCACCAGATATACCCTGGTATTATGTAGTCATGAGGAGACAGACCACCAGATATACCCTGGTATTATGTAGCTGAGGAGACAGACCACCACATATACCCTGGTATTATGTAGTCATGAGGAGACAGACCACCAGATATACCCTGGTATTATGTAGTCATGAGGAGACAGACCACCAGATATACCCTGGTATTATGTAGCCATGAGGAGACAGACCACCAGATATACCCTGGTATTATGTAGCTGAGTCATGAGGAGACAGACCACCAGATATACCCTGGTATTATGTAGCCATGAGGAGACAGACCACCAGATATACCCTGGTATTATGTATCTGAGGAGACAGACCACCAGATATACCCTGGTATTATGTAGTCATGAGGAGACAGACCACCAGATATACCCTGGTATTATGTAGCTGAGTCATGAGGAGACAGACCACCAGATATACCCTGGTATTATGTAGCCATGAGGAGACAGACCACCAGATATACCCTGGTATTATGTAGCTGAGGAGACAGACCACCAGATATACCCTGGTATTATGTAGTCATGAGGAGACAGACCACCAGATATACCCTGGTATTATGTAGCCATGAGGAGACAGACCACCAGATATACCCTGGTATTATGTAGTCATGAGGAGACAGACCACCAGATATACCCTGGTATTATGTAGTCATGAGGAGACAGACCACCAGATATACCCTGGTATTATGTAGTCATGAGGAGACAGACCACCAGATATACCCTGGTATTATGTAGTCATGAGAAGACAGACCACCAGATATACCCTGGTATTATGTAGTCATGAGGAGACAGACCACCAGATATACCCTGGTATTATGTAGTCATGAGGAGACAGACCACCACATATACCCTGGTATTATGTAGTCATGAGGAGACAGACCACCAGATATGCCCTGGTATTATGTAGTCATGAGGAGACAGACCACCAGATATACCCTGGTATTATGTAGTCATGAGGAGACAGACCACCACATATACCCTGGTATTATGTAGTCATGAGGAGACAGACCACCACATATACCCTGGTATTATATAGTCATGAGGAGACAGACCACCAGATATACCCTGGTATTATGTAGCCATGAGGAGACAGACCACCAGATATACCCTGGTATTATGTAGTCATGAGGAGACAGACCACCAGATATACCCTGGTATTATGTAGTCATGAGGAGACAGACCACCAGATATACCCTGGTATTATGTAGTCATGAGGAGACAGACCACCACATATACCCTGGTATTATGTAGTCATGAGGAGACAGACCACCAGATATACCCTGGTATTATGTAGTCATGAGGAGACAGACCACCAGATATACCCTGGTATTATGTAGCCATGAGGAGACAGACCACCAGATATACCCTGGTATTATGTATCTGAGGAGACAGACCACCAGATATACCCTGGTATTATGTAGTCATGAGGAGACAGACCACCAGATATACCCTGGTATTATGTAGCTGAGGAGACAGACCACCACATATACCCTGGTATTATGTAGCCATGAGGAGACAGACCACCAGATATACCCTGGTATTATGTAGTCATGAGGACACAGACCACCAGATATACCCTGGTATTATGTAGTCATGAGGAGACAGACCACCAGATATACCCTGGTATTATGTAGTCATGAGGAGACAGACCACCAGATATACCCTGGTATTATGTAGTCATGAGGAGACAGACCACCAGATATACCCTGGTATTATGTAGTCATGAGGAGACAGACCACCAGATATACCCTGGTATTATGTAGTCATGAGGAGACAGACCACCAGATATACCCTGGTATTATGTAGTCATGAGGAGACAGACCACCATATATACCCTGGTATTATGTAGCCATGAGGAGACAGACCACCAGATATACCCTGGTATTATGTAGCTGAGTCATGAGGAGACAGACCACCAGATATACCCTGGTATTATGTAGCCATGAGGAGTCAGACCACCAGATATACCCTGGTATTATGTATCTGAGGAGACAGACCACCAGATATACCCTGGTATTATGTAGTCATGAGGAGACAGACCACCAGATATACCCTGGTATTATGTAGCTGAGTCTCGAGGAGACAGACCACCAGATATACCCTGGTATTATGTAGCCATGAGGAGACAGACCACCAGATATACCCTGGTATTATGTAGCTGAGGAGACAGACCACCAGATATACCCTGGTATTATGTAGTCATGAGGAGACAGACCACCAGATATACCCTGGTATTATGTAGCCATGAGGAGACAGACCACCAGATATACCCTGGTATTATGTAGTCATGAGGAGACAGACCACCAGATATACCCTGGTATTATGTAGCTGAGGAGACAGACCACCAGATATACCCTGGTATTATGTAGCTGAGGAGACAGACCACCAGATATACCCTGGTATTATGTAGCCATGAGGAGACAGACCACCAGATATACCCCGGTATTATGTAGTCATGAGGAGACAGACCACCACATATACCCTGGTATTATGTAGTCATGAGGAGACAGACCACCAGATATACCCCGGTATTATGTAGTCATGAGGAGACAGACCACCAGATATACCCTGGTATTATGTAGTCATGAGGAGACAGACCACCAGATATACCCTGGTATTATGTAGTCATGAGGAGACAGACCACCACATATACCCTGGTATTATGTAGTCATGAGGAGACAGACCACCAGATATACCCTGGTATTATGTAGTCATGAGGAGACAGACCACCAGATATACCCTGGTATTATGTAGTCATGAGGAGACAGACCACCAGATATACCCTGGTATTATGTAGCTGAGGAGACAGACCACCACATATACCCTGGTATTATGTAGTCATGAGGAGACAGACCACCAGATATGCCCTGGTATTATGTAGTCATGAGGAGACAGACCACCAGATATACCCTGGTATTATGTAGCCATGAGGAGACAGACCACCAGATATGCCCTGGTATTATGTAGTCATGAAGGGAAACTGAAATGTTTTCTTGTCAATTTTCGTATTTCCATTTGCAAAATATTTTGATAAAACCTGGAATAAAAGAATAAGGGTGACCTATAATTAAATTACATGTGTGTAAATGGCACGTGTTTGTATATAGAGTGTGTATAGGCTTCTCTCCCACATTAATATTCTCTTTGTACCAGACTGGATTCAAGTGACTTCTGTTTATTTTATATATCTATATATTAATATTTTTTACTACTCTAGGGATATAATTATTCTTTCTAAAACCTTATTGACTATTTATTATGTATTTTATTTTATAAATATATATAAATATATATATATATATATATATTTTTTTTTTTCACTCTTTATGTGATGGACAATGCAGAGAACACAGGAAGAAGAATGATCATTTAATTACCACAGTGAATTATTGTAATATTTGTTTATGTGTCAATTAATCCCAGAAGGGTTGGGTTGCCAACTGGCGGTTTGACGCGAAAATAACATGCCATTCATCATTCATATAGCCAATTTTGACTTCACAACTGGCCCATCTAACGGAAATTCTCTCAGTTCTGCTTCAAGGACCAGACTCAGTCCATTTAAAAACGTCAACCTGCTGCAATAACAGCTCCTTAGCACCCTGCCATCTCTCTCTTTCTGTGAAGCATGATCTGTTCTATAATTAACAATAACAGCTCGTTAGCACCCCGCCATCTCTCTCTTTCTGTGAAGCATGATCTGTTCTATAATTAACAATAACAGCTCCTTAGTACCCTGCCATCTATCTCTTTCTGTGAAGCATGATCTGTTCTATAATTAACAATAACAGCTCCTTAGTACCCTGCCATCTCTCTCTTTCTGTGAAGCATGATCTGTTCTATAATTAACAATAACAGCTCCTTAGTACCCTGCCATCTCTCTCTTTCTGTGAAGCATGATCTGTTCTATAATTAACAATAACAGCTCCTTAGTACCCTGCCATCTCTCTCTTTCTGTGAAGCATGATCTGTTCTATAATTAACAATAACAGCTCCTTAGTACCCTGCCATCTCTCTCTTTCTGTGAAGCATGATCTGTTCTATAATTAACAATAACAGCTCCTTAGTACCCTGCCATCTCTCTCTTTCTGTGAAGCATGATCTGTTCTATAATTAACAATAACAGCTCCTTAGTACCCTGCCATCTCTCTCTTTCTGTGAAGCATGATCTGTTCTATAATTAACAATAACAGCTCCTTAGCACCCTGCCATCTCTCTCTTTCTGTGAAGCATGATCTGTTCTATAATTAACAATAACAGCTCCTTAGTACCCTGCCATCTCTCTCTTTCTGTGAAGCATGATCTGTTCTATAATTAACAATAACAGCTCCTTAGTACCCTGCCATCTCTCTCTTTCTGTGAAGCATGATCTGTTCTATAATTAACAATAACAGCTCCTTAGTACCCTGCCATCTCTCTCTTTCTGTGAAGCATGATCTGTTCTATAATTAACAATAACAGCTCCTTAGTACCCTGCCATCTCTCTCTTTCTGTGAAGCATGATCTGTTCTATAATTAACAATAACAGCTCCTTAGCACCCTGCCATCTCCCTCTTTCTGTGAAGCACGACCTGTTCTATAATTAACAATAACAGCTCCTTAGTACCCTGCCATCTCTCTCTTTCTGTGAAGCATGATCTGTTCTATAATTAACAATAACAGCTCCTTAGTACCCTGCCATCTCTCTCTTTCTGTGAAGCATGATCTGTTCTATAATTAACAATAACAGCTCCTTAGTACCCTGCCATCTCTCTCTTTCTGTGAAGCATGATCTGTTCTATAATTAACAATAACAGCTCCTTAGTACCCTGCCATCTCTCTCTTTCTGTGAAGCATGATCTGTTCTATAATTAACAATAACAGCTCCTTAGCACCCTGCCATCTCTCTCTTTCTGTGAAGCATGATCTGTTCTATAATTTTTTATTTATTTATTTATTTATCCATTATTTTACCAGGTAAGTTGACTGAGAACACGTTCTCATTTGCAGCAACGACCTGGGGAATAGTTACAGGGGAGAGGAGGGGGGATGAATGAGCCAATTGTAAACTGGATGAATATAATAATAATAATTAACAATAACAGCTCCTTAGTACCCTGCCATCTCTCTCTTTCTGTGAAGCATGATCTGTTCTATAATTAACAATAACAGCTCCTTAGTACCCTGCCATCTCTCTCTTTCTGTGAAGCATGATCTGTTCTATAATTAACAATTCACTCCCTCACAACTCAGCGGGCCTTGGCTCTGACCTTCAGTCAGCATGTCTGTAGTGCCAAGCCGAATGACTGTTCTGTTGCAAACGGTTCGTTTCATATCACTTTGTTTTCACATGTCGAGCGCTCTCTTGACTTCTTCTCTGAATGTATAACAGACAAGATATTCTACATTTTAGATGTGTGTATGACAGACAAGATATTCTACATTTTAGATGTCTGTATGACAGACAAGATATTCTACATTTTAGATGTGTGTATGACAGACAAGATATTCTACATTTTAGATGTGTGTATGACAGACAAGATATTCTACATTTTAGATGTGTGTATGACAGACAAGATATTCTACATTTTAGATGTGTGTATGACAGACAAGATATTCTACATTTTAGATGTGTGTATGACAGACAAGATATTCTACATTTTAGATGTGTGTATGACAGACAAGATATTCTACATTTTAGATGTGTGTATGACAGACAAGATATTCTACATTTTAGATGTGTGTATGACAGATATATTTAAAAAGTTAAGTGAGCAATTACACAAACTACCAGTGAAAAGCTATTCATAAGGTTCTTTTTGATTAGGTTATATTTATAAGAATTTTATTTAACTCGGCAAGCCAGTTAAGAACAAATTCTTATTTACAATGACGGCCTACCGGGGAACAGTGGGTTAACTGCCTTGTTTCAGGGACATAATGACAGATTTTTACCATGTCAGCTCGAGGATTCGATCGTGCAAACTTTCAGTTACTGGCCCAACGCTCTAACCACTAGGCTACCTGCTGTAGGACTACATATTATAAAGTATATCAGACAAGTATTTGACACAGGTCTGGTGTCCAGTATGTCTGTCGTGTGTGTGTGTGTGTACATACCTGTGTCTGCTAGGTCTCTCAGTGATGAGCTGAGCGCGGTACGTTTGAGTCCGTCTGCAGAGGCATAGCTGTCGTCCAGACTGGGCCTAACCAGAGTGCCGTTCACCGCCTTCACGCCGCCGCTGGGACCACCACCGTCAGACCCAGCCACAACAGGCCTCATCACTCCTTTCTGCTTATCCAACTCCGCTGTAGAGAGGGAGGAGGAGAGGGGGAGAGAGGGGAGAAAGGGAAAGCGAGAGGAGGAGGGTGAGGAAGAGGAGGAAGGTGAGGAAGAGGGTGAGAGAGCGAGAGAGAGAGAGGAGGAAGGTGAGTAAAGAGAGAGAGAGAGGAAGGTGAGGAAGAGGGCGAGAGAGCGAGAGAAAGTAAAGAGAGAGAGAGAGAGGAGGAAGGTGAGGAAGAGGGTGAGAGAGGAGGAAGGTGAGGAAGAGGGCGAGAGAGTAAGAGAGAGAGAGGAGGAAGGTGAGGAAGAGGGCGAGAGAGTAAGAGGAGGAAGGTGAGGAAGAGGGCAAGAGAGAGAGAGGAGGAAGGTGAGGAAGAGGGCGAGAGAGAGAGAGAGTGGAGGGTGGGGAAGAGGGTGAGAGAGCGAGAGAGAGAGAGGAGGAAGGTGAGGAAGAGGGTGAGAGAGCAAAAGAGAGTAAGAGAGAGAGAGGAGGAAGGTGAGGAAGAGGGTGAGAGAGAGAAAGAGAGAAGAGAGCAAGAAGTGAGTAGAGAATAATAGTGGGAAAGGATTACTTTGCTTTATAATGTATTTGGTTATCACATTAGGGATTACTTTGCTTTAAAAGGGTGTACGGTTATCACATTAGTTGTATTTTATACTATTCTGTTGTATTCCCCTATGGGATAATACAGTATTCTACATAGCACTGTATAGTCTACTCACATTCCACCCTGTATTTCTCCATCTCCTGCACCTCAGCGATGCTCTCTCTCAGGTCGGAGGTGAAGCGTGTTCTGTCCTGCTGGCTCGGAGCGTTAAACACGATCAGAACCTTTCTCTCCCCGCCGGGGTTGGCTGATGACAGACGGATACCGTGGGGGTAGTCTGCAGTGGAGAGAGGAGACATGTTTTACACAACACATACTGTACAGTAATACAGACCCAGTGTACATCTCATAGGGCTCTGGTCAGAGGTAGTGCACCACAAAGGAAAGAGGAGGGCCATTTGGGACTCAATCACAGTCTTCACCAGAGAGGAGGGCCATTTGGGACTCAATTACAGTCTTCACCAGAGAGGAGGGCCATTTGGGACTCAATCACAGTCTTCACCAGAGAGGAGGGCCATTTGGGACTCAATTACAGTCTTCACCAGAGAGGAGGGCCATTTGGGACTCAATCACAGTCTTCACCAGAGAGGAGGGCCATTTTGAACTCAATTACAGTCTTCACCAGAGAGGAGGGCCATTTGGGACTCAATTACAGTCTTCACCAGAGAGGAGGGCCCTTTGGGACTCAATTACAGTCTTCACCAGAGAGGAAGGCCATTTGGGACTCAATCACAGTCTTCACTAGAGAGGAGGTGTCTTCACACAAACACCCACATACAACTAACCATCCAATACCCCAATCATATGGTTGTAATTTACAAACTATAATGTTATTGTGGTGAGAATACAACCATAGTTGTCAGATAAATAAATGTCATGTTATGTCCAAAAATGAAAGAATTAGATACAAATGTAATTGTCATTATCGAGGGAGAATTATCATTAAACAGGACGAAGGTATAAAATGTCCTCATCTGTGCTGTGATCAGAGAATAGATACGGTGATGTATTTACAGCAGGGATAGAGACAGAGAGAGAGAGACAGAGAGAGAGACAGACAGAGAGAGAGAGAGACAGAGAGAGAGAGACAGAGAGAGAGAGAGACAGACGGAGACAGAGAGAGAGAGAGACAGAGAGAGAGAGACAGAGAGAGAGACAGACAGACAGAGACAGACAGAGACAGACAGAGAAAGACAGAGAGAGAGAGAGAGAGAGAGAGAGAGAGAGACAGACACAGACAGATAGATAGGTAGATATACAGACAGATAGTTAGGGTTAGAGAGGGACAGATGGAGGGACAGATGGAGGGACAGATGGAGGGAGAGACACATACTGCCTCCCCATTCTGCACCCTTCTCCCATAGTGTGCACTTGAACACTTTCTGTCATGGATATTAACAATGGTGAAATTCCCTCCAGTTAATGTTTACGCCTATGATTTAAAATCCATGACACACTGTGAAGTGCTCACGTTAGGAGGAGGGTGGAGAATCTGGATATAGCTAAATACTTACAGGAGTACACACACACACACACACACACACACACACACACACACACACACACACACAGACACAGACACAGACACACACACACACACACACTCTTACGCTGGTTCTGGAACATGTGGACCTGCATCTCGACCAGGGCGAAGGACTGTCTGAAGCTGTATGTCACAGAGGTCTTCTTCTTCTGGAAGATCTTGGTTACCTTTAAGGGAGAAGAGGGGAAACCAGGTCTCTTTATGATCCCAGCTAGCACACAACGTTCTGAGAACGTTAGATCTTGGTTATCTATAGGGGAGAAGAGGGGAAACCAGGTCTCTTTATGATCCCAGCTAGCACACAACGTTCTGAGAACGTTAGAGCTTGGTAAGAGCCTGGTTTTCCTATGGTTATTTTATGTACAACCTTCACACGACGTTCTGGGAACGTTAGAGCTTGGTAAGAGCCTGGTTTTCCTATGGTTATTTTATGTACAACCTTCACACGACGTTCTGGGAACAGTGCCTGATAGGTTTTGGGAACGTTCTCAGCACATTTATTAAGGAACTTGACGTTATTGTCTTGGTATTTTGTTACTTTAACAAAACGTTTCCTAAAAGTTCAAACATGGTTACATTTCTATTTTAAATAATGTTCTAGGGACGTTCTCCAACTGGTTTGAAATTGGGGAATGTTCTCTAATAGTTCAGAGAACGTTAAGAAACAACGTGGGCATTTTTCAGTACTTCAGCGTGAGGTTTCCTACAGTTTTCCTCGTGGTTCGAATTAAAGTCATGTTCTCAAATTGTTTTCAGAGAACGTTAAGAAAACAGTCCATAAAAACAAAAACACAAACAAGAAAAATATTAGTAACGTTCAGAAAACATTCTAAGAGTGTTGATGTCACGCCCTGACCTTAGTTATCTATGTTTCCTGTATTATTTTGGTCAGGTCAGGGTGTGACGAGGGTGGGTATGCTTGTTATGAATTGTCTAGGGTTTTTGTAGATCTATGGGGTGTTTGTAAGTCTAGGTAATTGTAGGTCTATTGTGGCCTGAATTGGTTCCCAATCAGAGGCAGCTGTTTATCGTTGTCTCTGATTGGGGATCATATTTAGGTAGCCATTTCCCCTTTTGGTTTGGTGGGTTCTTGTCTATGTGTAGTTGCCTGTCAGCACTCGTTTATATAGCTTCACGTTCGTTTTGTTACTTTGTTTCGTGTTATTTCTTCATTAAAAGAAGAATGTATTCATATCACGCTGCGCCTTGGTCTCCTCATTACAACGGACGTGACAGTTGCTTTAAAACAGTGTACATTCTGTTCTCTGCAATAACAAAACTCTCTCTATCCTCTATCATGTAAAGTGTGTTGGCCCACTATGTGCCTCAGACGTAACCCATCCGATGGCTCACAGGTGAGTCTATATGGTACAGACATAACACAGGTGAGTCTTACCACGAGCAGGTCATTGAAGAGGAAGACTTCTCTCTGGTGGACTCCAGTCCTCTGGTTTCTGTTAGGGTCAGGCACCTCGTACAGCTGACAACAACACACCAATCTGCGGTGTGGCAGCGAGAGCACCTACACACAAATTATTATTACTATTCACAGAGACAGAACCTGGCAGACAGAACCTGGCAGACAGAACCTGGCAGACAGAACCTGGCAGACAGAACCTCTACACAGAGCAGTGAGACAGTGAGAGCACAGAGAGGTTAGTTTGCAGTTCAGGATTACCAGCTCAAATATACAATTAAGCGTAAATGTTTACAGAATCCGACTTCATATCAGGCAACATTTGAGTCTGCCTACAGTATGGGGTTTCCCACCCCACTAACCATGGGTATATCTACTACCTACAGTATGGGGTTTCCCCCCCCACTAACCATGGGTATATCTACTACCTACAGTATGGGGTCCCCCCCCACCCCCACTAACCATGGGTATATCTACTACCTACAGTATGGGGTTTCCCTCCCACTAACCATGGGTATATCTTCTACCTACAGTATGGGGTCCCCCCCCCACCCCCACTAACCATGGGTATATCTACTACCTAAAGTATGGGGTCCCCCCCCCACTAACCATGGGTATATCTACTACCTACAGTATGGGGTTTCCCCCCCCACTAACCATGGGTATATCTACTACCTACAGTATGGGGTTTTCCCTCCCACTAACCATGGGTATATCTACTACCTACAGTATGGGGTTTCCCCTCCCCCCCCCCCCCCACTAACCATGGGTATATCTACTACCTACAGTATGGGGTTTCCCCCCCAACTAACCATGGGTATATCTACTACCTACAGTATGGGGTTTCCCCCCCCCCCCACTAACCATGGGTATATCTACTACCTACAGTATGGGGTTTCCCCCACTAACCATGGGTATATCTACTACCTACAGTATGGGGTTTCCCCCCCCCCCACTAACCATGGGTATATCTTCTACCTACAGTATGGGGTTACCCCCCCCCCCCACTAACCATGGGTATATCTACTACCTACAGTATGGGGTTTCCCCCCCCCACTAACCATGGGTATATCTTCTACCTACAGTATGGGGTTTCCCCCCCCCCCACTAACCATGGGTATATCTACTACCTACAGTATGGGGTCCCCCCCCCCACTAACCATGGGTATATCTACTACCTACAGTATGGGTCCCCCCCCCCCACTAACCATGGGTATATCTACTACCTACAGTATGGAGTTTCCCCCCCCCCACTAACCATGGGTATATCTTCTACCTACAGTATGGGGTTTCCCCCCCCCCCACTAACCATGGGTATATCTTCTACCTACAGTATGGGGTTTCCCCCCCCCACTAACCATGGGTATATCTTCTACCTACAGTATAGGGTTTCCCCCCCCCCCCACTAACCATGGGTATATCTACTACCTACAGTATGGGGTTTCCCCCCCCCCACTAACCATGGGTATATCTACTACCTACAGTATGGGGTTTCCCCCCCCCCACTAACCATGGGTATATCTACTACCTACAGTATGGGGTCCCCCCCCCCACTAACCATGGGTATATCTACTACCTACAGTATGGAGTTTTCCCCCCCCACTAACCATGGGTATATCTTCTACCTACAGTATGGGGTTTCCCCCCCCCCCCCACTAACCATGGGTATATCTACTACCTACAGTATGGGGTTTCCCCCCCCCCCACTAACCATGGGTATATCTACTACCTACAGTATGGGGTTTCCCCCCCCCCACTAACCATGGGTATATCTTCTACCTACAGTATGGGGTCCCCCCCCCCCACTAACCATGGGTATATCTACTACCTACAGTATGGGGTCCCCCCCCCCACTAACCATGGGTATATCTACTACCTACAGTATGGGGTTACCACCCCCCCCACTAACCATGGGTATATCTACTACCTACAGTATGGGGTTACCCCCCCCCCCACTAACCATGGGTATATCTACTACCTACAGTATGGGGTTTCCCCCCCCCACTAACCATGGGTATATCTACTACCTACAGTATGGGGTTTCCCCCCCCCCACTAACCATGGGTATATCTACTACCTACAGTATGGGGTCCCCCCCCCACTAACCATGGGTATATCTTCTACCTACAGTATGGGGTTTCCCCCCCCACTAACCATGGGTATATCTACTACCTACAGTATGGGGTTTCCCCCCCCCCCCCCCCACTAACCATGGGTATATCTACTACCTACAGTATGGGGTTTCCCCCCCCCCCCACTAACCATGGGTATATCTACTACCTACAGTATGGGGTCCCCCCCCCCACTAACCATGGGTATATCTTCTACCTACAGTATGGGGTTCCCCCCCCCCCACTAACCATGGGTATATCTTCTACCTACAGTATGGGGTCCCCCCCCCCCACTAACCATGGGTATATCTACTACCTACAGTATGGGGTTTCCCCCCCCCCACTAACCATGGGTATATCTACTACCTACAGTATGGGGTCCCCCCCCCACTAACCATGGGTATATCTACTACCTACAGTATGGGGTTTCCCCCCCCCACTAACCATGGGTATATCTACTACCTACAGTATGGGGTTTCCCCCCCCCACTAACCATGGGTATATCTACTACCTACAGTATGGGGTCCCCCCCCCCACTAACCATGGGTATATCTACTACCTACAGTATGGGGTCCCCCCCCCCACTAACCATGGGTATATCTACTACCTACAGTATGGGGTTTCCCCCCCCCCACTAACCATGGGTAGATCTACTACCTACAGTATGGGGTTTCCCCCCCCCCCCACTAACCATTGGTATATCTACTACCTACAGTATGGGGTTTCCCTCCCACTAACCATGGGTATATCTACTACCTACAGTATGGGGTTTCCCCCCCACTAACCATGGGTATATCTACTACCTACAGTATGGGGTCCCCCCCCCCACTAACCATGGGTATATCTACTACCTACAGTATGGGGTCCCCCCCCCCACTAACCATGGGTATATCTACTACCTACAGTATGGGGTTTCCCCCCCCCACTAACCATGGGTATATCTACTACCTACAGTATGGGGTTTCCCCCCCCCACTAACCATGGGTATATCTACTACCTACAGTATGGGGTCCCCCCCCTACTAACCATGGGTATATCTACTACCTACAGTATGGGTTCCGTCCCCCACTAACCATGGGTATATCTACTACCTACAGTATGGGGTTACCCCCCCCCCCCACTAACCATGGGTATATCTACTACCTACAGTATGGGGTTTCCCCCCCCCACTAACCATGGGTATATCTACTACCTACAGTATGGGGTTTCCCCCCCACTAACCATGGGTATATCTACTACCTACAGTATGGGGTTTCCCCCCCCCCCCCACTAACCATGGGTATATCTACTACCTACAGTATGGGGTTTCCCCCCCCACTAACCATGGGTATATCTACTACCTACAGTATGGGGTCCCCCCCCCCACCCCCACTAACCATGGGTATATCTACTACCTACAGTATGGGGTCCCCCCCCCACTAACCATGGGTATATCTACTACCTACAGTATGGGGTTCCCCCCCCCCCCCCACTAACCATGGGTATATCTACTACCTACAGTATGGGGTTTCCCCCCCCCCCCCACTAACCATGGGTATATCTACTACCTACAGTATGGGGTTTCCCCCCCCACTAACCATGGGTATATCTACTACCTACAGTATGGGGTCCCCCCCCCACTAACCATGGGTATATCTTCTACCTACAGTATGGGGTCCCCCCACTAACCATGGGTATATCTACTACCTACAGTATGGGGTTTCCCCCCCCCCCCACTAACCATGGGTATATCTACTACCTACAGTATGGGGTCCCCCCCCCCACTAACCATGGGTATATCTACTACCTACAGTATGGGGTTTCCCCCCCCCAACTAACCATGGGTATATCTACTACCTACAGTATGGGGTTTCTCCCCCCCCCAACTAACCATGGGTATATCTACTACCTACAGTATGGGGTCCCCCCCCCCACTAACCATGGGTATATCTTCTACCTACAGTATGGGGTTACCCCCCCACTAACCATGGGTATATCTACTACCTACAGTATGGGGTTTCCCCCCCACTAACCATGGGTATATCTACTACCTACAGTATGGGGTTCCCCCCACTAACCATGGATATATCTACTACCTACAGTATGGGGTCCCCCCCACTAACCATGGGTATATCTTCTACCTACAGTATGGGGTTTCCCCCCCCCCACTAACCATGGGTATATCTAATACCTACAGTATGGGGTTCCCCCCCCCCCCCCACTAACCATGGGTATATCTACTACCTACAGTATGGGGCCCCCCCCCACTAACCATGGGTATATCTACTACCTACAGTATGGGGTTTCCCCCCCCCAACTAACCATGGGTATATCTACTACCTACAGTATGGGGTTTCCCCCCCCCAACTAACCATGGGTATATCTACTACCTACAGTATGGGTCCCCCCCACTAACCATGGGTATATCTACTACCTACAGTATGGGGTCCC
Source organism: Salvelinus alpinus (assembly GCF_045679555.1). Classification (NCBI taxonomy): domain Eukaryota; kingdom Metazoa; phylum Chordata; class Actinopteri; order Salmoniformes; family Salmonidae; genus Salvelinus; species Salvelinus alpinus. The sequence goes on along the minus strand of NC_092102.1, from coordinate 52,077,816 downwards.
CACCACTAACCATGGGTATATCTACTACCTACAGTATGGGGTTTCCCCCCCCCACTAACCATGGGTATATCTACTACCTACAGTATGGGGTCCCCCCCACTAACCATGGGTATATCTTCTACCTACAGTATGGGGTTACCCCCCCACTAACCATGGGTATATCTACTACCTACAGTATGGGGTTTCCCCCCCACTAACCATGGGTATATCTACTACCTACAGTATGGGGTTCCCCCCCCCCCCACTAACCATGGGTATATCTACTACCTACAGTATGGGGTTCCCCCCCCCCCACTAACCATGGGTATATCTACTACCAACAGTATGGGGTCCCCCCCCCACTAACCATGGGTATATCTACTACCTACAGTATGGGGTTTCCCCCCCCCCCCCCACTAACCATGGGTATATCTACTACCTACAGTATGGGGTTTCCCCCCCACTAACCATGGGTATATCTACTACCTACAGTATGGGGTCCCCCCCCCACTAACCATGGGTATATCTACTACCTACAGTATGGGGTCCCCCCCCCCCACTAACCATGGGTATATCTACTACCTACAGTATGGGGTTTCCCCCCCCACTAACCATGGGTATATCTACTACCTACAGTATGGGGTTTCCCCCCCCCACTAACCATGGGTATATCTACTACCTACAGTATGGGGTCCCCCCCCCACTAACCATGGGTATATCTACTACCTACAGTATGGGTTCCGTCCCCCACTAACCATGGGTATATCTACTACCTACAGTATGGGGTTACCCCCCCCCCCACTAACCATGGGTATATCTACTACCTACAGTATGGGGTTTCCCCCCCCCACTAACCATGGGTATATCTACTACCTACAGTATGGGGTTTCCCCCCCACTAACCATGGGTATATCTACTACCTACAGTATGGGGTTTCCCCCCCCCCCCCCCCCCACTAACCATGGGTATATCTACTACCTACAGTATGGGGTTTCCCCCCCCACTAACCATGGGTATATCTACTACCTACAGTATGGGGTCCCCCCCCCCACCCCCACTAACCATGGGTATATCTACTACCTACAGTATGGGGTCCCCCCCCCACTAACCATGGGTATATCTACTACCTACAGTATGGGTTTCCCCCCCCCCCCCACTAACCATGGGTATATCTACTACCTACAGTATGGGGTTTCCCCCCCCACTAACCATGGGTATATCTACTACCTACAGTATGGGGTTCCCCCCCCCCCACTAACCATGGGTATATCTACTACCTACAGTATGGGGTTTCCCCCCCCACTAACCATGGGTATATCTACTACCTACAGTATGGGGTCCCCCCCCCACTAACCATGGGTATATCTACTACCTACAGTATGGGGTTTCCCCCCCCACTAACCATGGGTATATCTACTACCTACAGTATGGGGTCCCCCCCCCACTAACCATGGGTATATCTTCTACCTACAGTATGGGGTCCCCCCACTAACCATGGGTATATCTACTACCTACAGTATGGGGTTTCCCCCCCCCAACTAACCATGGGTATATCTACTACCTACAGTATGGGGTTTCCCCCCCCCAACTAACCATGGGTATATCTACTACCTACAGTATGGGGTTTCCCCCCCCCAACTAACCATGGGTATATCTACTACCTACAGTATGGGGTCCCCCCCCCACTAACCATGGGTATATCTTCTACCTACAGTATGGGGTTACCCCCCCACTAACCATGGGTATATCTACTACCTACAGTATGGGGTTTCCCCCCCACTAACCATGGGTATATCTACTACCTACAGTATGGGGTTCCCCCCACTAACCATGGGTATATCTACTACCTACAGTATGGGGTCCCCCCCACTAACCATGGGTATATCTTCTACCTACAGTATGGGGTTTCCCCCCCCACTAACCATGGGTATATCTACTACCTACAGTATGGGGTTTCCCCCCCCCCCACTAACCATGGGTATATCTACTACCTACAGTATGGGGTTCCCCCCCCCCCACTAACCATGGGTATATCTACTACCTACAGTATGGGGTCCCCCCCCCACTAACCATGGGTATATCTACTACCTACAGTATGGGGTTTCCCCCCCCCAACTAACCATGGGTATATCTACTACCTACAGTATGGGGTTTCCCCCCCCCAACTAACCATGGGTATATCTACTACCTACAGTATGGGGTCCCCCCCACTAACCATGGGTATATCTACTACCTACAGTATGGGGTCCCCCCCACTAACCATGGGTATATCTAATACCTACAGTATGGGGTTTCCCCCCCCCACTAACCATGGGTATATCTACTACCTACAGTATGGGGTCCCCCCCACTAACCATGGGTATATCTTCTACCTACAGTATGGGGTTACCCCCCCACTAACCATGGGTATATCTACTACCTACAGTATGGGGTTTCCCCCCCACTAACCATGGGTATATCTACTACCTACAGTATGGGGTTTCCCCCCCCCCCCACTAACCATGGGTATATCTACTACCTACAGTAGGGGGTTCCCCCCCCCCCCCCACTAACCATGGGTATATCTACTACCAACAGTATGGGGTCCCCCCCCCACTAACCATGGGTATATCTACTACCTACAGTATGGGGTCCCCCCCACTAACCATGGGTATATCTTCTACCTACAGTATGGGGTTACCCCCCCACTAACCATGGGTATATCTTCTACCTACAGTATGGGGTTTCCCCCCCCACTAACCATGGGTATATCTACTACCTACAGTATGGGGTTTCCCCCCCCCCCACTAACCATGGGTATATCTACTACCTACAGTATGGGGTTCCCCCCCCCCCCCCACTAACCATGGGTATATCTACTACCTACAGTATGGGGTCCCCCCCCCCACTAACCATGGGTATATCTACTACCTACAGTATGGGGTTTCCCCCCCCCAACTAACCATGGGTATATCTACTACCTACAGTATGGGGTTTCCCCCCCCCAACTAACCATGGGTATATCTACTACCTACAGTATGGGGTCCCCCCCACTAACCATGGGTATATCTACTACCTACAGTATGGGGTCCCCCCCACTAACCATGGGTATATCTAATACCTACAGTATGGGGTTTCCCCCCCCCCACTAACCATGGGTATATCTACTACCTACAGTATGGGGTCCCCCCCACTAACCATGGGTATATCTTCTACCTACAGTATGGGGTTACCCCCCCACTAACCATGGGTATATCTACTACCTACAGTATGGGGTTTCCCCCCCACTAACCATGGGTATATCTACTACCTACAGTATGGGGTTTCCCCCCCCCCACTAACCATGGGTATATCTACTACCTACAGTATGGGGTTCCCCCCCCCCCCCCACTAACCATGGGTATATCTACTACCAACAGTATGGGGTCCCCCCCCCACTAACCATGGGTATATCTACTACCTACAGTATGGGGTACACAGTCCGTGGAGTAGACATTTGAACACTTGTAACAAGAGGCATTTGATGGCAGTTACGTTTGAATATATATATATTTTTATCCATAAAAATGCTTTCTTGAACATGTGAACTTTCATGTGTCTTAATAACAAACTGGTATGGGATCTTCAAATATGAACACACATTTTACAATCATGAGCCTAGTTTGGCTACGGAGAAAGCACAGAGCTATACTGGTAGAGAGAGACAGGATGCTTCCTGGCTAGTCGTGATTGGCTCGAGATAATGGTGTGGTTGGACATGCCGAGAGATGAGTCCCGATTGGTCTGACAGGCTTCTGTCTATAACAAAACGGGGGGCTTCCCTGGTCAGTATATAGATAATCTTCGCTACTGCAGATTTTTGGAAATATATAGTTTTTTGGACAAATGCAAAAGTGTTGCTACAGCGCTCAAAAATATTACTGCCCTTAATTTAGCTGGGTTTAAGTAGAGCGACTACTTCCTGGAGGACAATAGCATGCTGACTCACATGTTTACATGTGTGGGTGGGGCTAAGGATTAAGAGGGTGTTAGTAACAATGCTGAATGTGCGTACACAAGAGAAGAACTCTCTAGAAAGGGTGAAAATCTCGTCAGTCTTTCATAAGGGCATTTTCTCCTACTTGTCTCTGAAGAAGAAGGGGATAGCAAGTTGACTAACTTTTAAAGCAGGAGACCTTCCCCATGTTTCTCACTAACTACAGTGATATACCATTTTTAAAATTTTTAAATCTAAGTCTGTACTTTCATAAATTTTTACTTTCATAAAATGCTAAAATAAGATAATCACTTTAGATTGGATATAACGTCAATAGAGAAATCGAGACGTATTTATACTGTATGTTGACTTACAGGCTTCTTGCCAACCAAAACCTTCTCCACAGCCTGTACTTGAGAGACGTGGTCATCGTTGGTGCATAGCTCCCGCTTCTCTATCCGATGGTAGATCCCTACTAACAGGTCTCTGGGAATGTCCTGACCGTTATCCACTCCTGGGAAACAAACCACACACAGAGAAAGAAAGTGATTTATGAATTCTACTATAAAACATTCCCTAACGTTCTGTAGAAGAAGAGGTGGAGATGACGAGGAGGATAGAAGGGAAAGTCTGAGACGGGCCAATGAAGTGAGAGAAATAGACGTCGTACACTCTTCTGGTTGTCTGTTTTTGACGAGTAAGAACAGGTGATCACTTTTACCTCAGGTTGTGAAAAAACAGTCAGCGTCTTCCTCACCTCTGAGGTTTTTGATGAAGTCCTCCAGCTTCATCTTCCTCTCTGGTTTGACGTTGGGAGAGTACATGTCTGTGTTGAGGAGGATGATGGCGAAGGCCAGGATGAAGATCGTGTCGGGGTTCTGGAACTGTCGGATCAGCACCGGGTTACTCACACAGTACCGTTGACTGGAGGTGAGTGGGGTGGGGGGGGAGAGACAGAGAGAGATTAGATATGAAGCAGAAAAAAATAAAATACAAAATGAATACTGTTGTGCACAACACAAACTATCCAAACAAAAAAAAGATTCATAAAAGTCTATAAATCCACAGGTCTTACTATAATCCTGCTGTTACCTGAATGCCTCGATCAGTCTCTCCACCTTCTGGGCCTCCCCCTGGACTTTAATCTGGGCCTGGAACTTCCTGAGGGCATCATCCAGATCCATCCCTGAGAAGTCCATCTCATCTACCACACAACTGGACAGGGGATGGAGAGAGAGAGGAAGGATGAAGAGAGGGAGGAAGGATGAAGAGAGGGAGAGAGGATGACGAGAGGGAGAGAGGGAGAAAGGATGAAGAGAGGGAGAGAAGGGGGAAGGAGGAAGGATGAAGAGAGGGAGGAAGGATGAAGAGAGGATGAAGAGAGGGAGGAAGGATGAAGAGGGGGAGAGAGGGGGGAAGGATGAAGAGAGGGAGAGAGGATGACGAGAGGGAGAGAGGGAGAAAGGATGAAGAGAGGGAGAGAAGGGGGAAGGAGGAAGGATGAAGAGAGGGAGGAAGGATGAAGAGAGGATGAAGAGAGGGAGGAAGGATGAAGAGGGGGAGAGAGGGGGGAAGGATGAAGAGAGAGCAGAGAGGGAGGAAGAGAGAGGAGAGAGGGAGGAAGGATGAAGAGAGGGAGAGAGGGGGGAAGGATGAAGAGAGAGCAGAGAGGGGGGAAGGATGAAGAGAGGGAGAGAGGATGAAGAATGAAGAGAGGGAGAGAGGAGAGAGAGAGGATGAAGAGAGTGGAGAGAGGGAGGAAGGATGAAGAGAGGGAGGAAGGATGATGAGGGAGGAAGGATGAAGAGAGGGAGGAAGGATGAAGAGGGAGGAAGGATATTGAGATGGAGAGAGGGAGGAAGGATGAAGAGAGGGAGAGAGGGAGGGAAGGATGAAGAGAGGGAGGAAGGATGATGAGAGGGAGGAAGGATGAAGAGAGGGAGGAAGGATGAAGAGAGGGAGGAAGGATGAAGAGAGGGAGGAAGGATGAAGAGAGGGAGGAAGGATGAAGAGAGGGAGGAAGGATGGAGAGGGGGGAAGGATGAAGAGAGGGAGAGAGGGAGGAAGGATGAAGAGCGGGAGAGAGGGAGGGAAGGATGAAGAGAGAGAGGAAGGATGAAGAGAGGGAGGGAAGGATGAAGAGAGGGAGAGAGGGAGAGAGGGGGGAAGGATGATGAGAGAGAGGAGAGAGGGAGGAAGGATGAAGAGAGGGAGAGAGGATGAAGAGAGAGGAGAGAGGGAGGAAGGATGAAGAGAGTGGAGAGATTGAGGAAGGATGAAGAGAGGGATGAAGGATGATGAGGGAGGAAGGATGAAGAGAGGGATGAAGGATGATGAGAGGGAGGAAGGATGAAGAGAGGGAGGAAGGATGAAGAGAGGGAGGAAGGATATTGAGATGGAGAGAGGGAGGAAGGATGAAGAGAGGGAGAGAGGATGAAGAATGAAGAGAGGGAGAGAGGAGAGAGAGAGGATGAAGAGAGTGGAGAGAGGGAGGAAGGATGAAGAGAGGGAGGAAGGATGATGAGGGAGGAAGGATGAAGAGAGGGATGAAGGATGAAGAGGGATGAAGGATATTGAGATGGAGAGAGGGAGGAAGGATGAAGAGAGGGAGAGAGGGAGGAAGGATGAAGAGGGAGAGAGGGAGGGAAGGATGAAGAGAGGGAGGAAGGATGAAGAGAGGGAGGAAGGATGATGAGAGGGAGGAAGGATGAAGAGAGGGAGGAAGGATGGAGAGGGAGGAAGGATGAAGAGAGGGAGAGAGGGAGGAAGGATGAAGAGAGGGAGAGAGGGAGGGAAGGATGAAGAGAGAGAGGGAAGGATGAAGAGAGGGAGAGAGGGAGAGAGGGGGGAAGGATGAAGAGAGAGGAGAGAGGAAGGATGAAGAGAGGGAGAGAGGATGAAGAGAGAGGAGAGAGGGAGGAAGGATGAAGATAGGGAGAGAGGAGGGAGAGAGGATAAAGAGAGTGGGGAGATGGAGGAAGGATGAAGAGAGGGAGGAAGGATGAAGAGAGGGAGGAAGGATGAAGAGAGGGAGGAAGGATGAAGAGGGAGAAAGGATATTGAGATAGAGAGGGAGGAAGGATGAAGAGAGGGAGAGAGGGAGGAAGGATGAAGAGGGAGAGAGGGAGGGAAGGATGAAGAGAGGGAGGGAGGATGATGAGAGGGAGGAAGGATGATGAGAGGGAGGAAGGATGATGAGAGGGAGGAAGGATGAAGAGAGGGAGGAAGGATGAAGAGAGGGAGGAAGGATGAAGAGAGGGAGAGAGGGAGGAAGGATGAAGAGAGGGAGAGGGAGGGAAGGATGAAGAAAGGGAGGAAGGATGAAGAGAGGGAGGGAAGGATGGAGAGAGAGAGAGAGAGAGAGGGAGAGAGAGAGGGAAGGATGAAGAGAGGGAGGAAGGATGAAGAGAGGGAGCGACGGATGAAGAGAGGGAGGAAGGATGATGAGGGAGGGAAGGATGAAGAGAGGGAGGAAGGATGATGAGAGGGAGGAAGGATGAAGAGGGAGAGAGGATGAAGAGAGAGGAGGGAGGAAGGAGGGAGAGAGGATGAAGAGAGAGGAGAGAGGGAGGAATGATGAAGAGATGGAGGAAGGATGATGAGAGGGAGAGAGGGAGGAAGGATGAAGAGAGGGAGGGAAGGATGAAGAGAGGGAGGGAAGGATGAAGAGAGGGAGGAAGGATGAAGAGAGGGAGGAAGGATGAAGAGAGGGAGGAAGGATGATGAGAGTGAGGAAGGATGAAGAGAGGGAGGAAGGATGAAGAGAGGGAGGAAGGATGAAGAGAGGGAGAGAGGGATGAAGAGAGTGGAGAGAGAGAGGGAAGGATGAAGAGAGGGAGGAAGGATGAAGAGAGGGAGAGAGGGATGAAGAGAGTGGAGAGAGAGAGGGAAGGATGAAGAGAGGGAGCGACGGATGAAGAGAGGGAGGAAGGATGAAGAGAGGGAGGAAGGATGATGAGAGGGAGAGAGGGAGGAAGGATGAAGAGGGGGAGGAAGGATGATGAGAGGGAGAGAGGGAGGAAGGATGACGAGAGGGATGAAGGATGATGAAAGGGAGAGAAGGATGAAGAGAGGGAGGAAGGATGATGAGAGGGAGGAAGGATGATGAGGGAGGAAGGATGGAGAGAGGGAGGAAGGATGGAGAGAGGGAGGAAGGATGGTGAGAGGGATAGAGGGAGGAAGGATGAAGAGAGGGATGAAGGATGATGAAAGGGAGAGAAGGATGAAGAGAGGGAGAGAAGGATGATGAGAGGGAGGAAGGATATTGAGATGGAGAGAGGGAGGAAGGATGAAGAGAGGGAGAGAGGGAGGAAGGATGAAGAGGGAGATAGGGAGGGAAGGATGAAGAGAGGGAGGAAGGATGATGAGAGGGAGGAAGGATGATGAGAGGGAGGAAGGATGAAGAGAGGGAGGAAGGATGAAGAGAGGGAGAGAGGGAGGAAGGATGAAGAGAGGGAGCGACGGATGAAGAGAGGGAGGAAGGATGATGAGGGAGGGAAGGATGAAGAGAGGGAGGAAGGATGATGAGAGGGAGGAAGGATGAAGAGGGATAGAGGATGAAGAGAGAGGAGGGAGGAAGGAGGGAGAGAGGATGAAGAGAGAGGAGAGAGGGAGGAATGATGAAGAGATGGAGGAAGGGTGATGAGAGGGAGGAATGATAAAGAAAGGGAGAGAGGGAGGAAGGATGAAGAGAGGGAGAGAGGGAGGAAGGATGAAGAGAGGGAGGGAAGGATGAAGAGAGGGAGGAAGGATGAAGAGAGGGAGGAAGGATGAAGAGAGGGAGGAAGGATGAAGAGAGGGAGGAAGGATGAAGAGAGGGAGAGAGGGATGAAGAGAGTGGAGAGAGAGAGGGAAGGATGAAGAGATGGAGGAAGGATGAAGAGGGGGAGGAAGGATGATGAGAGGGAGAGAGGGAGGAAGGATGAAGAGAGGGATGAAGGATGAAGAGAGGGATGAAGGATGATGAAAGGGAGGAAGGATGATGAGAGGGAGGAAGGATGATGAGAGGGAGGAAGGATGGAGAGAGGGAGGAAGGATGGTGAGAGGGATAGAGGGAGGAAGGATGAAGAGAGGGATGAAGGATGATGAAAGGGAGAGAAGGATGAAGAGAGGGAGGAAGGATGATGAGAGGGAGGAAGGATGGAGAGAAGGAGAAAGGATGATGAGAGGGAGACAGAGAAAGGATGAAGAGAGGGAAAGAGGGAGGGAAGGATGAAGAGAGGGAGAGAGGGAGGAAGGATGATGAGAGGGAGGAAGGAAAGGGGAAGACAGGAAGAGAGGGACAGAGTCATCACAGAGGAAATAGATAACACAGGCTGTAAGAAAAATGGACACTAAAGTTTCCTTCTACTAAAGGAAAGAGAGAGAGAGAGTCAGACAGAACACGATACCGTATAGTTGACTGATTAGCCACTCACTCCAGTACGTCCTTGTTGAACTGTTTCTGTCTGCAGCCCAGGAACTCTCCTATCATCTGTCTACTCAGTCCTTTCCTCTCCAGGATGAAGCGGGCGATGCCTACCGGTGTGTCCGATACGAAGCCTCTCTCTATCAGGTATTGTATACCTTTCTCTGGCTTCCTGCATCGGGGGAGAGACACAGAGAAACGGGAGTTATTATAAAACACTGTATATGCCACTTAACAGACGCTTTTATCCAAAGTGACTTTTAAAGTAGAATGACACCACTCAGAGAATCAATAAATGGCCTTGAAGAACTGGCCTACTCAACTAACTCAGAGGTTGTTAGGGGCGTGTCTATAGCTGCAGGGTTGTTAGGGCGTGTCTATAGCTGCAGGGTTGTTAGGGCGTGTCTATAGCTGCAGGATTGTTAGGGGCGTGTCTATAGCTGCAGGGTTGTTAGGGCGTGTCTATAGCTGCAGGGTTGTTAGGGCGTGTCTATAGCTGCAGGGTTGTTAGGGCGTGTCTATAGCTGCAGGGTTGTTAGGGCGTGTCTATAGCTGCAGGGTTGTTAGGGCGTGTCTATAGCTGCAGGGTTGTTAGGGCGTGTCTATAGCTGCAGGGTTGTTAGGGCGTGTCTATAGCTGCAGGGTTGTTAGGGCGTGTCTATAGCTGCAGGGTTGTTAGGGCGTGTCTATAGCTGCAGGGTTGTTAGGGCGTGTCTATAGCTGCAGGGTTGTTAGGGCGTGTCTATAGCTGCAGGGTTGTTAGGGCGTGTCTATAGCTGCAGGGTTGTTAGGGCGTGTCTATAGCTGCAGGGTTGTTAGGGCGTGTCTATAGCTGCAGGGTTGTTAGGGCGTGTCTATAGCTGCAGGGTTGTTAGGGCGTGTCTATAGCTGCAGGGTTGTTAGGGCGTGTCTATAGCTGCAGGGTTGTTAGGGCGTGTCTATAGCTGCAGGGTTGTTAGGGCGTGTCTATAGCTGCAGGGTTGTTAGGGCGTGTCTATAGCTGCAGGGTTGTTAGGGCGTGTCTATAGCTGCAGGGTTGTTAGGGCGTGTCTATAGCTGCAGGGTTGTTAGGGCGTGTCTATAGCTGCAGGGTTGTTAGGGCGTGTCTATAGCTGCAGGGTTGTTAGGGCGTGTCTATAGCTGCAGGGTTGTTAGGGGCGTGTCTATAGCTGCAGGGTTGTTAGAGCGTGTCTATAGCTGCAGGGTTGTTAGGGGCGTGTCTATAGCTGCAGGGTTGTTAGGGCGTGTCTATAGCTGCAGGGTTGTTAGGGGCGTGTCTATAGCTGCAGGGTTGTTAGGGGCGTGTCTATAGCTGCAGGGTTGTTAGGGCGTGTCTATAGCTGCAGGGTTGTTAGGGCGTGTCTATAGCTGCAGGGTTGTTAGGGCGTGTCTATAGCTGCAGGGTTGTTAGGGCGTGTCTATAGCTGCAGGGTTGTTAGGGCGTGTCTATAGCTGCAGGGTTGTTAGGGCGTGTCTATAGCTGCAGGGTTGTTAGGGGCGTGTCTATAGCTGCAGGGTTGTTAGGGGCGTGTCTATAGCTGCAGGGTTGTTAGGGGCGTGTCTATAGCTGCAGGGTTGTTAGGGCGTGTCTATAGCTGCAGGGTTGTTAGGGCGTGTCTATAGCTGCAGGGTTGTTAGGGCGTGTCTATAGCTGCAGGGTTGTTAGGGCGTGTCTATAGCTGCAGGGTTGTTAGGGCGTGTCTATAGCTGCAGGGTTGTTAGAGCGTGTCTATAGCTGCAGGGTTGTTAGGGGCGTGTCTATAGCTGCAGGGTTGTTAGGGGCGTGTCTATAGCTGCAGGGTTGTTAGGGCGTGTCTATAGCTGCAGGTTTGTTAGGGCGTGTCTATAGCTGCAGGGTTGTTAGGGCGTGTCTATAGCTGCAGGGTTGTTAGAGCGTGTCTTTAGCTGCAGGGTTGTTAGGGCGTGTCTATAGCTGCAGGGTTGTTAGGGCGTGTCTATAGCTGCAGGGTTGTTAGGGGCGTGTCTATAGCTGCAGGGTTGTTAGGGGCGTGTCTATAGCTGCAGGGTTGTTAGAGCGTGTCTATAGCTGCAGGGTTGTTAGGGCGTGTCTATAGCTGCAGGGTTGTTAGGGCGTGTCTATAGCTGCAGGGTTGTTAGGGGCGTGTCTATAGCTGCAGGGTTGTTAGGGGCGTGTCTATAGCTACAGGGTTGTTAGGGCGTGTCTATAGCTGCAGGGTTGTTAGGGGCGTGTCTATAGCTGCAGGGTTGTTAGGGCGTGTCTATAGCTGCAGGGTTGTTAGGGGCGTGTCTATAGCTGCAGGGTTGTTAGAGCGTGTCTATAGCTGCAGGGTTGTTAGGGCGTGTCTATAGCTGCAGGGTTGTTAGGGCGTGTCTATAGCTGCAGGGTTGTTAGGGCGTGTCTATAGCTGCAGGGTTGTTAGGGCGTGTCTATAGCTGCAGGGTTGTTAGGGCGTGTCTATAGCTGCAGGGTTGTTAGGGGCGTGTCTATAGCTGCAGGGTTGTTAGGGCGTGTCTATAGCTGCAGGGTTGTTAGGGCGTGTCTATAGCTGCAGGGTTGTTAGGGCGTGTCTATAGCTGCAGGGTTGTTAGGGGCGTGTCTATAGCTGCAGGGTTGTTAGAGCGTGTCTATAGCTGCAGGGTTGTTAGGGCGTGTCTATAGCTGCAGGGTTGTTAGGGGCGTGTCTATAGCTGCAGGGTTGTTAGGGGCGTGTCTATAGCTGCAGGGTTGTTAGGGCGTGTCTATAGCTGCAGGGTTGTTAGGGCGTGTCTATAGCTGCAGGGTTGTTAGGGCGTGTCTATAGCTGCAGGGTTGTTAGGGCGTGTCTATAGCTGCAGGGTTGTTAGGGGCGTGTCTATAGCTGCAGGGTTGTTAGGGCGTGTCTATAGCTGCAGGGTTGTTAGGGGCGTGTCTATAGCTGCAGGGTTGTTAGGGCGTGTCTATAGCTGCAGGGTTGTTAGGGGCGTGTCTATAGCTGCAGGGTTGTTAGGGGCGTGTCTATAGCTGCAGGGTTGTTAGGGGCGTGTCTATAGCTGCAGGGTTGTTAGGGGCGTGTCTATAGCTGCAGGGTTGTTAGGGGCGTGTCTATAGCTGCAGGGTTGTTAGGGGCGTGTCTATAGCTGCGGGGTTGTTAGGGGCGTGTCTATAGCTGCAGGGTTGTTAGGGGCGTGTCTATAGCTGCAGGGTTGTTAGGGGCGGGTTTATAGCTGCAGGGTTGTTAGGGTGTGTCTATAGCTGCAGGGTTGTTAGGGGCGTGTCTATAGCTGCAGGGTTGTTAGGGGCGTGTTTATAGCTGCAGGGTTGTTAGGGCATGTCTATAGCTGCAGGGTTGTTAGGGGCGTGTCTATAGCTGCAGGGTTGTTAGGGGCGTGTCTATAGCTGCAGGGTTGTTAGGGGCGTGTCTATAGCTGCAGGGGTGTTAGGGCGTGTCTATAGCTGCAGGGTTGTTAGGGCGTGTCTATAGCTGCAGGGTTGTTAGGGGCGTGTCTATAGCTGCAGGGTTGTTAGGGGCGTGTCTATAGCTGCAGGGTTGTTAGGGGCGTGTTTATAGCTGCAGGGTTGTTAGGGCGTGTCTATAGCTGCAGGGTTGTTAGGGGCGTGTCTATAGCTGCAGGGTTGTTAGGGCGTGTCTATAGCTGCAGGGTTGTTAGGGGCGTGTCTATAGCTGCAGGGTTGTTAGGGCGTGTCTATAGCTGCAGGGTTGTTAGGGGCGTGTCTATAGCTGCAGGGTTGTTAGGGGCGTGTTTATAGCTGCAGGGTTGTTAGGGCGTGTCTATAGCTGCAGGGTTGTTAGGGGCGTGTCTATAGCTGCAGGGTTGTTAGGGGCGTGTTTATAGCTGCAGGGTTGTTAGGGCGTGTCTATAGCTGCAGGGTTGTTAGGGGCGTGTCTATAGCTGCAGGGTTGTTAGGGGCGTGTCTATAGCTGCAGGGTTGTTAGGGGCGTGTCTATAGCTGCAGGGTTGTTAGGGCGTGTCTATAGCTGCAGGGTTGTTAGGGCGTGTCTATAGCTGCAGGGTTGTTAGGGCGTGTCTATAGCTGCAGGGTTGTTAGGGCGTGTCTATAGCTGCAGGGTTGTTAGGGCGTGTCTATAGCTGCAGGGTTGTTAGGGCGTGTCTATAGCTGCAGGGTTGTTAGGGGCGTGTCTATAGCTGCAGGGTTGTTAGGGGCGTGTCTATAGCTGCAGGGTTGTTAGGGCGTGTCTATAGCTGCAGGGTTGTTAGGGCGTGTCTATAGCTGCAGGGTTGTTAGGGCGTGTCTATAGCTGCAGGGTTGTTAGGGCGTGTCTATAGCTGCAGGGTTGTTAGGGGCGTGTCTATAGCTGCAGGGTTGTTAGGGGCGTGTCTATAGCTGCAGGGTTGTTAGGGGCGTGTCTATAGCTGCAGGGTTGTTAGGGGCGTGTCTATAGCTGCAGGGTTGTTAGGGGCGTGTTTATAGCTGCAGGGTTGTTAGGGCGTGTCTATAGCTGCAGGGTTGTTAGGGGCGTGTCTATAGCTGCAGGGTTGTTAGGGGCGTGTCTATAGCTGCAGGGTTGTTAGGGGCGTGTCTATAGCTGCAGGGTTGTTAGGGCGTGTCTATAGCTGCAGGGTTGTTAGGGCGTGTCTATAGCTGCAGGGTTGTTAGGGCGTGTCTATAGCTGCAGGGTTGTTAGGGCGTGTCTATAGCTGCAGGGTTGTTAGGGCGTGTCTATAGCTGCAGGGTTGTTAGGGCGTGTCTATAGCTGCAGGGTTGTTAGGGGCGTGTCTATAGCTGCAGGGTTGTTAGGGGCGTGTCTATAGCTGCAGGGTTGTTAGGGCGTGTCTATAGCTGCAGGGTTGTTAGGGCGTGTCTATAGCTGCAGGGTTGTTAGGGCGTGTCTATAGCTGCAGGGTTGTTAGGGCGTGTCTATAGCTGCAGGGTTGTTAGGGCGTGTCTATAGCTGCAGGGTTGTTAGGGGCGTGTCTATAGCTGCAGGGTTGTTAGGGGCGTGTCTATAGCTGCAGGGTTGTTAGGGGCGTGTCTATAGCTGCAGGGTTGTTAGGGCGTGTCTATAGCTGCAGGGTTGTTAGGGCGTGTCTATAGCTGCAGGGTTGTTAGGGGCGTGTCTATAGCTGCAGGGTTGTTAGGGGCGTGTCTATAGCTGCAGGGTTGTTAGGGGCGTGTCTATAGCAGCAGGGTTGTTAGGGGCGTGTCTATAGCTGCAGGGTTGTTAGGGGCGTGTCTATAGCTGCAGGGTTGTTAGGGGCGTGTCTATAGCTGCAGGGTTGTTAGGGGCGTGTCTATAGCTGCAGGGTTGTTAGGGGCGTGTCTATAGCTGCAGGGTTGTTAGGGGCGTGTCTATAGCTGCAGGGTTGTTAGGGGCGTGTCTATAGCTGCAGGGTTGTTAGGGCGTGTCTATAGCTGCAGGGTTGTTAGGGGCGTGTCTATAGCTGCAGGCTTGTTAGGGGCGTGTCTATAGCTGCAGGGTTGTTAGGGGCGTGTCTATAGCTGCAGGGTTGTTAGGGGCGTGTCTATAGCTGCAGGGTTGTTAGGGCGTGTCTATAGCTGCAGGGTTGTTAGGGGCGTGTCTATAGCTGCAGGGTTGTTAGGGGCGTGTCTATAGCTGCAGGGTTGTTAGGGGCGTGTCTATAGCTGCAGGGTTGTTAGGGGCGTGTCTATAGCTGCAGGGTTGTTAGGGGCGTGTCTATAGCTGCAGGGTTGTTAGGGGCGTGTCTATAGCTGCAGGGTTGTTAGGGGCGTGTCTATAGCTGCAGGGTTGTTAGGGCGTGTCTATAGCTGCAGGGTTGTTAGGGCGTGTCTATAGCTGTAGGGTTGTTAGGGCGTGTCTATAGCTGCAGGGTTGTTAGGGCGTGTCTATAGCTGCAGGGTTGTTAGGGGCGTGTCTATAGCTGCAGGGTTGTTAGGGGCGTGTCTATAGCTGCAGGGTTGTTAGGGGCGTGTCTATAGCAGCAGGGTTGTTAGGGGCGTGTCTATAGCTGCAGGGTTGTTAGGGCGTGTCTATAGCTGCAGGGTTGTTAGGGGCGTGTCTATAGCTGCAGGGTTGTTAGGGGCGTGTCTATAGCTGCAGGGTTGTTAGGGGCGTGTCTATAGCTGCAGGGTTGTTAGGGGCGTGTCTATAGCTGCAGGGTTGTTAGGGGCGTGTCTATAGCTGCAGGGTTGTTAGGGGCGTGTCTATAGCTGCAGGGTTGTTAGGGGCGTGTCTATAGCTGCAGGGTTGTTAGGGCGTGTCTATAGCTGCAGGGTTGTTAGGGCGTGTCTATAGCTGTAGGGTTGTTAGGGCGTGTCTATAGCTGCAGGGTTGTTAGGGCGTGTCTATAGCTGCAGGGTTGTTAGGGGCGTGTCTATAGCTGCAGGGTTGTTAGGGGCGTGTCTATAGCTGCAGGGTTGTTAGGGGCGTGTCTATAGCAGCAGGGTTGTTAGGGGCGTGTCTATAGCTGCAGGGTTGTTAGGGGCGTGTCTATAGCTGCAGGGTTGTTAGGGGCGTGTCTATAGCTGCAGGGTTGTTAGGGGCGTGTCTATAGCTGCAGGGTTGTTAGGGGCGTGTCTATAGCTGCAGGGTTGTTAGGGGCGTGTCTATAGCTGCAGGGTTGTTAGGGGCGTGTCTATAGCTGCAGGGTTGTTAGGGGCGTGTCTATAGCTGCAGGGTTGTTAGGGGCGTGTCTATAGCTGCAGGGTTGTTAGGGGCGTGTCTATAGCTGCAGGGTTGTTAGGGCGTGTCTATAGCTGCAGGGTTGTTAGGGGCGTGTCTATAGCTGCAGGGTTGTTAGGGGCGTGTCTATAGCTGCAGGGTTGTTAGGGGCGTGTCTATAGCTGCAGGGTTGTTAGGGGCGTGTCTATAGCTGCAGGGTTGTTAGGGGCGTGTCTATAGCTGCAGGGTTGTTAGGGGCGTGTCTATAGCTGCAGGGTTGTTAGGGGCGTGTCTATAGCTGCAGGGTTGTTAGGGGCGTGTCTATAGCTGCAGGGTTGTTAGGGGCGTGTCTATAGCTGCAGGGTTGTTAGGGCGTGTCTATAGCTGCAGGGTTGTTAGGGCGTGTCTATAGCTGCAGGGTTGTTAGGGGCGTGTCTATAGCTGCAGGGTTGTTAGGGGCGTGTTTATAGCTGCAGGGTTGTTAGGGCGTGTCTATAGCTGCAGGGTTGTTAGGGGCGTGTCTATAGCTGCAGGGTTGTTAGGGGCGTGTCTATAGCTGCAGGGTTGTTAGGGGCGTGTTTATAGCTGCAGGGTTGTTAGGGCGTGTCTATAGCTGCAGGGTTGTTAGGGGCGTGTCTATAGCTGCAGGGTTGTTAGGGGCGTGTCTATAGCTGCAGGGTTGTTAGGGGCGTGCCTATAGCTGCAGGGTTGTTAGGGCGTGTCTATAGCTGCAGGGTTGTTAGGGGCGTGTCTATAGCTGCAGGGTTGTTAGGGCGTGTCTATAGCTGCAGGGTTGTTAGGGCGTGTCTATAGCTGCAGGGTTGTTAGGGGCGTGTCTATAGCTGCAGGGTTGTTAGGGGCGTGTTTATAGCTGCAGGGTTGTTAGGGCGTGTCTATAGCTGCAGGGTTGTTAGGGGCGTGTCTATAGCTGCAGGGTTGTTAGGGGCGTGTCTATAGCTGCAGGGTTGTTAGGGCGTGTCTATAGCTGCAGGGTTGTTAGGGGCGTGTCTATAGCTGCAGGGTTGTTAGGGCGTGTCTATAGCTGTAGGGTTGTTAGGGCGTGTCTATAGCTGCAGGGTTGTTAGGGCGTGTCTATAGCTGCAGGGTTGTTAGGGGCGTGTCTATAGCTGCAGGGTTGTTAGGGGCGTGTCTATAGCTGCAGGGTTGTTAGGGGCGTGTCTATAGCTGCAGGGTTGTTAGGGGCGTGTCTATAGCTGCAGGGTTGTTAGGGGCGTGTCTATAGCTGCAGGGTTGTTAGGGGCGTGTCTATAGCTGCAGGGTTGTTAGGGGCGTGTCTATAGCTGCAGGGTTGTTAGGGCGTGTCTATAGCTGCAGGGTTGTTAGGGGCGTGTCTATAGCTGCAGGGTTGTTAGGGGCGTGTCTATAGCTGCAGGGTTGTTAGGGGCGTGTCTATAGCTGCAGGGTTGTTAGGGGCGTGTCTATAGCTGCAGGGTTGTTAGGGGCGTGTCTATAGCTGCAGGGTTGTTAGGGGCATGTCTATAGCTGCAGGGTTGTTAGGGGCGTGTCTATAGCTGCAGGGTTGTTAGGGGCGTGTCTATAGCTGCAGGGTTGTTAGGGGCGTGTCTATAGCTGCAGGGTTGTTAGGGGCGTGTCTATAGCTGCAGGGTTGTTAGGGGCGTGTCTATAGCTGCAGGGTTGTTAGGGGCGTGTCTATAGCTGCAGGGTTGTTAGGGGCGTGTCTATAGCTGCAGGGTTGTTAGGGGCGTGTCTATAGCTGCAGGGTTGTTAGGGCGTGTCTATAGCTGCAGGGTTGTTAGGGCGTGTCTATAGCTGCAGGGTTGTTAGGGGCGTGTCTATAGCTGCAGGGTTGTTAGGGGCGTGTTTATAGCTGCAGGGTTGTTAGGGCGTGTCTATAGCTGCAGGGTTGTTAGGGGCGTGTCTATAGCTGCAGTGTTGTTAGGGGCGTGTCTATAGCTGCAGGGTTGTTAGGGCGTGTCTATAGCTGCAGGGTTGTTAGGGGCGTGTCTATAGCTGCAGGGTTGTTAGGGCGTGTCTATAGCTGCAGGGTTGTTAGGGGCGTGTCTATAGCTGCAGGGTTGTTAGGGCGTGTCTATAGCTGCAGGGTTGTTAGGGGCGTGTCTATAGCTGCAGGGTTGTTAGGGGCGTGTTTATAGCTGCAGGGTTGTTAGGGCGTGTCTATAGCTGCAGGGTTGTTAGGGGCGTGTTTATAGCTGCAGGGTTGTTAGGGCGTGTCTATAGCTGCAGGGTTGTTAGGGGCGTGTCTATAGCTGCAGGGTTGTTAGGGGCATGTCTATAGCTGCAGGGTTGTTAGGGGCGTGTCTATAGCTGCAGGGTTGTTAGGGGCGTGTCTATAGCTGCAGGGTTGTTAGGGGCGTGTCTATAGCTGCAGGGTTGTTAGGGGCGTGTCTATAGCTGCAGGGTTGTTAGGGGCGTGTCTATAGCTGCAGGGTTGTTAGGGGCGTGTCTATAGCTGCAGGGTTGTTAGGGGCGTGTCTATAGCTGCAGGGTTGTTAGGGCGTGTCTATAGCTGCAGGGTTGTTAGGGCGTGTCTATAGCTGCAGGGTTGTTAGGGGCGTGTCTATAGCTGCAGGGTTGTTAGGGGCGTGTTTATAGCTGCAGGGTTGTTAGGGCGTGTCTATAGCTGCAGGGTTGTTAGGGGCGTGTCTATAGCTGCAGGGTTGTTAGGGGCGTGTCTATAGCTGCAGGGTTGTTAGGGCGTGTCTATAGCTGCAGGGTTGTTAGGGGCGTGTCTATAGCTGCAGGGTTGTTAGGGCGTGTCTATAGCTGCAGGGTTGTTAGGGGCGTGTCTATAGCTGCAGGGTTGTTAGGGCGTGTCTATAGCTGCAGGGTTGTTAGGGCGTGTCTATAGCTGCAGGGTTGTTAGGGGCGTGTCTATAGCTGCAGGGTTGTTAGGGGCGTGTTTATAGCTGCAGGGTTGTTAGGGCGTGTCTATAGCTGCAGGGTTGTTAGGGGCGTGTCTATAGCTGCAGGGTTGTTAGGGGCGTGTCTATAGCTGCAGGGTTGTTAGGGCGTGTCTATAGCTGCAGGGTTGTTAGGGGCGTGTCTATAGCTGCAGGGTTGTTAGGGCGTGTCTATAGCTGTAGGGTTGTTAGGGCGTGTCTATAGCTGCAGGGTTGTTAGGGCGTGTCTATAGCTGCAGGGTTGTTAGGGGCGTGTCTATAGCAGCAGGGTTGTTAGGGGCGTGTCTATAGCTGCAGGGTTGTTAGGGGCGTGTCTATAGCAGCAGGGTTGTTAGGGGCGTGTCTATAGCTGCAGGGTTGTTAGGGGCGTGTCTATAGCTGCAGGGTTGTTAGGGGCGTGTCTATAGCTGCAGGGTTGTTAGGGGCGTGTCTATAGCTGCAGGGTTGTTAGGGGCGTGTCTATAGCTGCAGGGTTGTTAGGGCGTGTCTATAGCTGCAGGGTTGTTAGGGGCGTGTCTATAGCTGCAGGGTTGTTAGGGGCGTGTCTATAGCTGCAGGGTTGTTAGGGGCGTGTCTATAGCTGCAGGGTTGTTAGGGGCGTGTCTATAGCTGCAGGGTTGTTAGGGGCGTGTCTATAGCTGCAGGGTTGTTAGGGGCGTGTCTATAGCTGCAGGGTTGTTAGGGGCGTGTCTATAGCTGCAGGGTTGTTAGGGGCGTGTCTATAGCTGCAGGGTTGTTAGGGGCGTGTCTATAGCTGCAGGGTTGTTAGGGGCGTGTCTATAGCTGCAGGGTTGTTAGGGGCGTGTCTATAGCTGCAGGGTTGTTAGGGCGTGTCTATAGCTGCAGGGTTGTTAGGGGCGTGTCTATAGCTGCAGGGTTGTTAGGGCGTGTCTATAGCTGCAGGGTTGTTAGGGGCGTGTCTATAGCTGCAGGGTTGTTAGGGCGTGTCTATAGCTGCAGGGTTGTTAGGGGCGTGTCTATAGCTGCAGGGTTGTTAGGGGCGTGTCTATAGCTGCAGGGTTGTTAGGGCGTGTCTATAGCTGCAGGGTTGTTAGGGGCGTGTCTATAGCTGCAGGGTTGTTAGGGCGTGTCTATAGCTGCAGGGTTGTTAGGGGCGTGTCTATAGCTGCAGGGTTGTTAGGGCGTGTCTATAGCTGCAGGGTTGTTAGGGGCGTGTCTATAGCTGCAGGGTTGTTAGGGGCGTGTTTATAGCTGCAGGGTTGTTAGGGCGTGTCTATAGCTGCAGGGTTGTTAGGGGCGTGTTTATAGCTGCAGGGTTGTTAGGGCGTGTCTATAGCTGCAGGGTTGTTAGGGGCGTGTCTATAGCTGCAGGGTTGTTAGGGGCGTGTCTATAGCTGCAGGGTTGTTAGGGGCGTGTCTATAGCTGCAGGGTTGTTAGGGGCGTGTCTATAGCTGCAGGGTTGTTAGGGCGTGTCTATAGCTGCATGGTTGTTAGGGCGTGTCTATAGCTGCAGGGTTGTTAGGGGCGTGTCTATAGCTGCAGGGTTGTTAGGGGCGTGTCTATAGCTGCAGGGTTGTTAGGGCGTGTCTATAGCTGCAGGGTTGTTAGGGGCGTGTCTATAGCTGCAGGGTTGTTAGGGCGTGTCTATAGCTGCAGGGTTGTTAGGGGCGTGTCTATAGCTGCAGGGTTGTTAGGGGCGTGTTTATAGCTGCAGGGTTGTTAGGGCGTGTCTATAGCTGCAGGGTTGTTAGGGGCGTGTTTATAGCTGCAGGGTTGTTAGGGCGTGTCTATAGCTGCAGGGTTGTTAGGGGCGTGTCTATAGCTGCAGGGTTGTTAGGGGCGTGTCTATAGCTGCAGGGTTGTTAGGGGCGTGTCTATAGCTGCAGGGTTGTTAGGGGCGTGTCTATAGCTGCAGGGTTGTTAGGGCGTGTCTATAGCTGCATGGTTGTTAGGGCGTGTCTATAGCTGCAGGGTTGTTAGGGGCGTGTCTATAGCTGCAGGGTTGTTAGGGGCGTGTCTATAGCTGCAGGGTTGTTAGGGCGTGTCTATAGCTGCAGGGTTGTTAGGGCGTGTCTATAGCTGCAGGGTTGTTAGGGCGTGTCTATAGCTGCAGGGTTGTTAGGGCGTGTCTATAGCTGCAGGGTTGTTAGGGCGTGTCTATAGCTGCAGGGTTGTTAGGGGCGTGTCTATAGCTGCAGGGTTGTTAGGGCGTGTCTATAGCTGCAGGGTTGTTAGGGGCGTGTCTATAGCTGCAGGGTTGTTAGGGGCGTGTTTATAGCTGCAGGGTTGTTAGGGGCGTGTTTATAGCTGCAGGGTTGTTAGGGCGTGTCTATAGCTGCAGGGTTGTTAGGGGCGTGTCTATAGCTGCAGGGTTGTTAGGGGCGTGTCTATAGCTGCAGGGTTGTTAGGGGCGTGTCTATAGCTGCAGGGTTGTTAGGGGCGTGTCTATAGCTGCAGGGTTGTTAGGGCGTGTCTATAGCTGCAGGGTTGTTAGGGCGTGTCTATAGCTGCAGGGTTGTTAGGGGCGTGTCTATAGCTGCAGGGTTGTTAGGGGCGTGTCTATAGCTGCAGGGTTGTTAGGGCGTGTCTATAGCTGCAGGGTTGTTAGGGCGTGTCTATAGCTGCAGGGTTGTTAGGGGCGTGTCTATAGCTGCAGGGTTGTTAGGGGCGTGTCTATAGCTGCAGGGTTGTTAGGGCGTGTCTATAGCTGCAGGGTTGTTAGGGCTTGTCTATAGCTGCAGGGTTGTTAGGGCGTGTCTATAGCTGCAGGGTTGTTAGGGGCGTGTCTATAGCTGCAGGGTTGTTAGGGCGTGTCTATAGCTGCAGGGTTGTTAGGGGCGTGTCTATAGCTGCAGGGTTGTTAGGGGCGTGTCTATAGCTGCAGGGTTGTTAGGGGCGTGTCTATAGCTGCAGGGTTGTTAGGGGCGTGTCTATAGCTGCAGGGTTGTTAGGGGCGTGTCTATAGCTGCAGGGTTGTTAGGGCGTGTCTATAGCTGCAGGGTTGTTAGGGCGTGTCTATAGCTGCAGGGTTGTTAGGGCGTGTCTATAGCTGCAGGGTTGTTAGGGGCGTGTCTATAGCTGCAGGGTTGTTAGGGGCGTGTCTATAGCTGCAGGGTTGTTAGGGGCGTGTCTATAGCTGCAGGGTTGTTAGGGGCGTGTCTATAGCTGCAGGGTTGTTAGGGGCGTGTCTATAGCTGCAGGGTTGTTAGGGGCGTGTTTATAGCTGCAGGGTTGTTAGGGGCGTGTTTATAGCTGCAGGGTTGTTAGGGCGTGTCTATAGCTGCAGGGTTGTTAGGGGCGTGTCTATAGCTGCAGGGTTGTTAGGGGCGTGTCTATAGCTGCAGGGTTGTTAGGGGCGTGTCTATAGCTGCAGGGTTGTTAGGGGCGTGTCTATAGCTGCAGGGTTGTTAGGGGCGTGTCTATAGCTGCAGGGTTGTTAGGGCGTGTCTATAGCTGCAGGGTTGTTAGGGCGTGTCTATAGCTGCAGGGTTGTTAGGGCGTGTCTATAGCTGCAGGGTTGTTAGGGCGTGTCTATAGCTGCAGGGTTGTTAGGGGCGTGTCTATAGCTGCAGGGTTGTTAGGGGCGTGTCTATAGCTGCAGGGTTGTTAGGGCGTGTCTATAGCTGCAGGGTTGTTAGGGGCGTGTCTATAGCTGCAGGGTTGTTAGGGCGTGTCTATAGCTGCAGGGTTGTTAGGGGCGTGTCTATAGCTGCAGGGTTGTTAGGGGCGTGTCTATAGCTGCAGGGTTGTTAGGGCGTGTCTATAGCTGCAGGGTTGTTAGGGGGGTGTCTATAGCTGCAGGGTTGTTAGGGCGTGTCTATAGCTGCAGGGTTGTTAGGGGCGTGTCTATAGCTGCAGGGTTGTTAGGGCGTGTCTATAGCTGCAGGGTTGTTAGGGGCGTGTCTATAGCTGCAGGGTTGTCAGGGGCGTGTCTATAAAGTCCCCCCCAAAAATCTGCTGTTGTAAATTAATGAACTTTCTAAAGAACATTTGTATTTCTGGTGACTGTTTCTGGGCGAAACAGAGAGACATCAGATCCTACAACATCTGAGAGACTCGTCGGCGAAACAGAGAGACATCAGATCCTACAACATCTGAGAGACTCGTCGGCGAAACAGAGAGACATCAGATCCTACAACATCTGAGAGACTCGTCGGCGAAACAGAGAGACATCAGATCCTACAACATCTGAGAGACTCGTCGGCGAAACAGAGAGACATCAGATCCTACAACATCTGAGAGACTCGTCGGCGAAACAGACAGACATCAGATCCTACAACATCTGAGAGACTCGTCGGCGAAACAGAGAGACATCAGATCCTACAACATCTGAGAGACTCGTCGGCGAAACAGAGAGACATCAGATCCTACAACATCTGAGAGACTCGTCGGCGAAACAGAGAGACATCAGATCCTACAACATCTGAGAGACTCGTCGGCGAAACAGAGAGACATCAGATCCTACAACATCTGAGAGACTCGTCGGCGAAACAGAGAGACATCAGATCCTACAACATCTGAGAGACTCGTCGGCGAAACAGAGAGACATCAGATCCTACAACATCTGAGAGACTCGTCGGCGAGTGGATAACCCGCCTCCACCATCCGTTCTATTGGCCAACGTGCAATCACTGGAGAATAAGCTGGATGAGCTCCATTCGATACTCTCCTACCAATGGGACATTAAAAACTGTATTATCTTATGTTTCACCGAGTCGTGGCTGTTCGACGACATGGTTAATATACAGTTGGCTGGGTTTTCCAGCATCGGCAGGACAGAACAGCTACGTTGGGTAAGACGAGGGGTGGGGGTGTGTGTCTATTTGTCAATAACAGCTGGTGCGCGATGTCTAATAATAAGGTAGTACCAAGGTATTGCTCGTCTGAGGTAGAGTACCTCATGATAAGCTGTAGACCACACTATCTACCAAGAGAGTTTTCATCTATATTATTTGTAGCCGTCTATTTTCCACCACAAACCGATGCTGGCACTAAGACCACACTCAACGGGGTGTATAAGGCCATAAGCAAATGAGAACATGCTCATCCAGAAGAGGCGCTCCTAGTGGCCGGGGACTTTAATGCAGGCAAATTTAAATCCGTTTTACCTCATTTCTCCCAGCATTTAACATGTACAACCAGAGGGAAAAAAACTCTAGACCATCTTTACTCCACACACAGAGACGCATACAAAGCTCTCCCTCGCCCTCCATTTGGCAAATCTGACCATCATTCTATCCGCCTAATTCCTGCTTACAAGCAAAAAACTAAAACAGGAAGTGCCAGTGACTCGCTCAATACGGAAGTGATCAGATGATGTGGATGCTACAGGACTGTTTTGCAGCACAGACTGGAATATGTTCCATGATTCATCCAATGGCATTGAGGAGTATACCACCTCAGTCACCAGCTTCATCAATAAGGGCATCGACGACGTCGTCCCCACAGTGACCGTACGTACATATCCAAACCAGAAGCCATGGATTACAGGCAACATCCACACCTAGCTAAAGGCTAGAGCTGCCGCTTTCAAGGAGCGGGACACTAATCCGGGCTCTTATAAGAAATCTCGTTATGCCCTAAGACAAACCATCAAACAGGCTAAGCATCAATACAGGACTACAATTGAATCCTACTACACCGGCTCTAGCACTCGTCGGATGTGGCAGGCCTTGCAAACTCTTACGGACTACAAAGGGAAACCCAGCAGCGAGCAGCCGAGTGACGCGAGCCTGCCAGACGGGCTAAATGCCTTTTATGCTCACTTCGAGGCAAGCAACACTGAAGCATGCATGAAAGCACCAGCCGTTCCGGACGACTGTGTGATCACGCTCTCCATAACTGATGTGAGCAAGACCTTAAAACAGGTCAACATTCACAAGGCCGCAGGGCCAGACGGATTACCAGGACGTGTACTAAGAGCATTCGTGGACCAACTGGCAAGTGTCTTCACTGACATTTTCAACATCTCCCTGTCTGAGGTACTGTCTATTCTTACTAGAGGTTGAGTCTGATGAGGTACTGTCTAACTTACTGGAGGTTGAGTCCGATGGGGTACTGTCTAACTTACTAGAGGTTCAGTCCGATGAGGTACTGTCTAACTTACTAGAGGTTTAGTCCGATGAGGTACTGTCTATTCTTACTGGAGGTTGAGTCAAATGAGGTACTGTCTATTCTTACTAGAGGTTGAGTCCGATGAGGTACTGTCTAACTTACTAGAGGTTGAGTAAAATGAGGTACTGTCTAACTTACTAGAGGTTGAGTCAGATGAGGTACTGTCTAACTTACTAGAGGTTGAGTCAAATGAGGTACTGTCTAACTTACTAGAGGTTGAGTCAGATGAGGTACTGTCTAACTTACTAGAGGTTGAGTCCGATGAGGTACTGTCTAACTTACTAGAGGTTGAGTCCGATGAGGTACTGTCTAACTTACTAGAGGTTGAGTCCGATGAGGTACTGTCTATTCTTACTAGAGGTTGAGTCTGATGAGGTACTGTCTAATTTACTGGAGGTTGAGTCCGATGGGGTACTGTCTAACTTACTAGAGGTTTAGTCCGATGAGGTACTGTCTATTCTTACTGGAGGTTGAGTCAAATGAGGTACTGTCTAACTTACTAGAGGTTGAGTCAAATGAGGTACTGTCTAATCTTACTAGAGGTTGAGTCCGATGGGGTACTGTCTATTCTAACTAGAGGTTGAGTCCGATGAGGTACTGTCTATTCTTACTGGAGGTTGAGTCAAATGAGGTAATGTCTATTCTTACTAGAGGTTGAGTCCGATGAGGTACTGTCTAACTTACTAGAGGTTTAGTCCGATGAGGTACTGTCTATTCTTACTGGAGGTTGAGTCAAATGAGGTACTGTCTATTCTTACTGGAGGTTGAGTCAAATGAGGTACTGTCTAACTTACTAGAGGTTGAGTCCGATGAGGTACTGTCTAACTTACAAAAGGTTGAGTCCGATGAGGTACTGTCTAACTTACTAGAGGTTGAGTCCGATGAGGTACTGTCTAACTTACTAGAGGTTGAGTCCGATGAGGTACTGTCTATTCTTACTAGAGGTTTAGTCCGATGAGGTACTGTCTATTCTTACTGGAGGTTGAGTCAAATGAGGTACTGTCTATTCTTACTAGAGGTTGAGTCCGATGAAGTACTGTCTAACTTACTAGAGGTTGAGTAAAATGAGGTACTGTCTAACTTACTAGAGGTTGAGTCAGATGAGGTACTGTCTAACTTACTAGAGGTTGAGTCAAATTAGGTACTGTCTAACTTACTAGAGGTTGAGTCAGATGAGGTACTGTCTAACTTACTAGAGGTTTAGTCCGATGAGGTACTGTCTATTCTTACTGGAGGTTGAGTCAAATGAGGTACTGTCTATTCTAACTAGAGGTTGAGTCCGATGAGGTACTGTCTAACTTACTAGAGGTTGAGTAAAATGAGGTACTGTCTAACTTACTAGAGGTTGAGTCAGATGAGGTACTGTCTAACTTACTAGAGGTTGAGTCAAATGAGGTACTGTCTAACTTACTAGAGGTTGAGTCAGATGAGGTACTGTCTAACTTACTAGAGGTTGAGTCCGATGAGGTACTGTCTAACTTACTAGAGGTTGAGTCCGACGAGGTACTGTCTAACTTACTAGAGGTTGAGTCCGATGAGGTACTGTCTATTCTTACTAGAGGTTTAGTCCGATGAGGTACTGTCTATTCTTACTGGAGGTTGAGTCAAATGAGGTACTGTCTATTCTTACTAGAGGTTGAGTCCGATGAAGTACTGTCTAACTTACTAGAGGTTGAGTAAAATGAGGTACTGTCTAACTTACTAGAGGTTGAGTCAGATGAGGTACTGTCTAACTTACTAGAGGTTGAGTCAAATGAGGTACTGTCTAACTTACTAGAGGTTGAGTCAGATGAGGTACTGTCTAACTTACTAGAGGTTTAGTCCGATGAGGTACTGTCTATTCTTACTGGAGGTTGAGTCAAATGAGGTACTGTCTATTCTAACTAGAGGTTGAGTCCGATGAGGTACTGTCTAACTTACTAGAGGTTGAGTAAAATGAGGTACTGTCTAACTTACTAGAGGTTGAGTCAGATGAGGTACTGTCTAACTTACTAGAGGTTGAGTCAAATGAGGTACTGTCTAACTTACTAGAGGTTGAGTCAGATGAGGTACTGTCTAACTTACTAGAGGTTGAGTCCGATGAGGTACTGTCTAACTTACTAGAGGTTGAGTCCGACGAGGTACTGTCTAACTTACTAGAGGTTGAGTCCGATGAGGTACTGTCTATTCTTACTAGAGGTTGAGTCTGATGAGGTACTGTCTAACTTACTGGAGGTTGAGTCCGATGGGGTACTGTCTAACTTACTAGAGGTTCAGTCCGATGAGGTACTGTCTAACTTACTAGAGGTTTAGTCCGATGAGGTACTGTCTATTCTTACTGGAGGTTGAGTCAAATGAGGTACTGTCTATTCTTACTGGAGGTTGAGTCAAATGAGGTACTGTCTATTCTTACTGGAGGTTGAGTCAAATGAGGTACTGTCTAACTTACTAGAGGTTGAGTCAAATGAGGTACTGTCTAATCTTACTAGAGGTTGAGTCCGATGGGGTACTGTCTATTCTAACTAGAGGTTGAGTCCGATGAGGTACTGTCTATTCTTACTGGAGGTTGAGTCAAATGAGGTAATGTCTATTCTTACTAGAGGTTGAGTCCGATGAGGTACTGTCTAACTTACTAGAGGTTTAGTCCGATGAGGTACTGTCTATTCTTACTGGAGGTTGAGTCAAATGAGGTACTGTCTATTCTTACTGGAGGTTGAGTCAAATGAGGTACTGTCTAACTTACTAGAGGTTGAGTCCGATGAGGTACTGTCTAACTTACAAAAGGTTGAGTCCGATGAGGTACTGTCTAACTTACTAGAGGTTGAGTCCGATGAGGTACTGTCTAACTTACTAGAGGTTGAGTCCGATGAGGTACTGTCTATTCTTACTAGAGGTTTAGTCCGATGAGGTACTGTCTATTCTTACTGGAGGTTGAGTCAAATGAGGTACTGTCTATTCTTACTAGAGGTTGAGTCCGATGAAGTACTGTCTAACTTACTAGAGGTTGAGTAAAATGAGGTACTGTCTAACTTACTAGAGGTTGAGTCAGATGAGGTACTGTCTAACTTACTAGAGGTTGAGTCAAATGAGGTACTGTCTAACTTACTAGAGGTTGAGTCAGATGAGGTACTGTCTAACTTACTAGAGGTTGAGTCCAATGAGGTACTGTCTAACTTACTAGAGGTTGAGTCCGATGAGGTACTGTCTATTCTTACTAGAGGTTGAGTCTGATGAGGTACTGTCTAACTTACTGGAGGTTGAGTCCGATGGGGTACTGTCTAACTTACTAGAGGTTTAGTCCGATGAGGTACTGTCTATTCTTACTGGAGGTTGAGTCAAATGAGGTACTGTCTAACTTACTAGAGGTTGAGTCAAATGAGGTACTGTCTAATCTTACTAGAGGTTGAGTCCGATGGGGTAAAGTCTATTCTAACTAGAGGTTGAGTCCGATGAGGTACTGTCTAACTTACTAGAGGTTGAGTCCGATGAGGTATTGTCTAACTTACTAGAGGTTTAGTCCGATGAGGTACTGTCTATTCTTACTGGAGGTTGAGTCAAATGAGGTACTGTCTATTCTTACTGGAGGTTGAGTCAAATGAGGTACTGTCTAACTTACTAGAGGTTGAGTCCGATGAGGTACTGTCTATTCTAACTAGAGGTTGAGTCCGATGAGGTACTGTCTAACTTACTAGAGGTTGAGTCCGATGAGGTACTGTCTAACTTACTAGAGGTTGAGTCCGATGAGGTACTGTCTATTCTAACTAGAGGTTGAGTCCGATGAGGTACTGTCTAACTTACTAGAGGTTGAGTCCGATGAGGTACTGTCTAACTTACTAGAGGTTGAGTCCGATGAGGTACTGTCTAACTTACAAAAGGTTGAGTCCGATGAGGTACTGTCTATTCTTACTAGAGGTTGAGTACGATGAGGTACTGTCTAACTTACTAGAGGTTGAGTCCGATGAGGTACTGTCTAACTTACTAGAGGTTGAGTCCGATGAGGTACTGTCTATTCTTACTAGAGGTTGAGTCCGATGAGGTACTGTCTAACTTACTAGAGGTTGAGTCCGATGAGGTACTGTCTACCTTACTAGAGGTTGAGTCCGATGAGGTACTGTCTAACTTACTAGAGGTTGAGTCAGATGAGGTACTGTCTACCTTACTAGAGCTTGAGTCCGATGAGGTACTGTCTAACTTACTAGAGGTTGAGTCAGATGAGGTACTGTCTATTCTTACTAGAGGTTGAGTCAGATGAGGTACTGTCTAACTTACTAGAGGTTGAGTCTGATGAGGTACTGTCTAACTTACTAGAAGTTGAGTCCGATGAGGTACTGTCTATTCTTACTGGAGGTTGAGTCAAATGAGGTACTGTCTAACTTACTAGAGGTTGAGTCCGATGAGGTACTGTCTAACTTACTAGAGGTTGAGTCAAATGAGGTACTGTCTAACTTACTAGAGGTTGAGTCAGATGAGGTACTGTCTAACTTACTAGAGGTTGAGTCCGATGAGGTACTGTCTAACTTACTAGAGGTTGAGTCCGATGAGGTACTGTCGAACTTACAAAAGGTTGAGTCCGATGAGGTACTGTCTATTCTTACTAGAGGTTGAGTCCGATGAGGTACTGTCTAACTTACTAGAGGTTGAGTCAGATGAGGTACTGTCTAACTTACTAGAGGTTGAGTCCGATGTGGTACTGTCTAACTTACTAGAGGTTGAGTCAAATGAGGTACTGTCTAACTTACTAGAGGTTGAGTCAGATGAGGTACTGTCTAACTTACTGGAGGTTGAGTCAAATGAGGTACTGTCTAACTTACTAGAGGTTGAGTCAAATGAGGTACTGTCTAACTTACTAGAGGTTGAGTCCGATGGGGTACTGTCTATTCTTACTGGAGGTTGAGTCAAATGAGGTACTGTCTATTCTTACTGGAGGTTGAGTCAAATGAGGTACTGTCTAATCCTACTAGAGGTTGAGTCAAATGAGGTACTGTCTAATCTTACTAGAGGTTTAGTCCGATGAGGTACTGTCTATTCTTACTGGAGGTTGAGTCAAATGAGGTACTGTCTATTCTTACTGGAGGTTGAGTCAAATGAGGTACTGTCTAACTTACTAGAGGTTGAGTCCGATGAGGTACTGTCTATTCTAACTAGAGGTTGAGTCCGATGAGGTACTGTCTAACTTACTAGAGGTTGAGTCCGATGAGGTACTGTCTAACTTACTAGAGGTTGAGTCCGATGAGGTACTGTCTATTCTAACTAGAGGTTGAGTCCGATGAGGTACTGTCTAACTTACTAGAGGTTGAGTCCGATGAGGTACTGTCTAACTTACTAGAGGTTGAGTCCGATGAGGTACTGTCTAACTTACAAAAGGTTGAGTCCGATGAGGTACTGTCTATTCTTACTAGAGGTTGAGTACGATGAGGTACTGTCTAACTTACTAGAGGTTGAGTCCGATGAGGTACTGTCTAACTTACTAGAGGTTGAGTCCGATGAGGTACTGTCTATTCTTACTAGAGGTTGAGTCCGATGAGGTACTGTCTAACTTACTAGAGGTTGAGTCCGATGAGGTACTGTCTACCTTACTAGAGGTTGAGTCCGATGAGGTACTGTCTAACTTACTAGAGGTTGAGTCAGATGAGGTACTGTCTACCTTACTAGAGCTTGAGTCCGATGAGGTACTGTCTAACTTACTAGAGGTTGAGTCAGATGAGGTACTGTCTATTCTTACTAGAGGTTGAGTCAGATGAGGTACTGTCTAACTTACTAGAGGTTGAGTCTGATGAGGTACTGTCTAACTTACTAGAAGTTGAGTCCGATGAGGTACTGTCTATTCTTACTGGAGGTTGAGTCAAATGAGGTACTGTCTAACTTACTAGAGGTTGAGTCCGATGAGGTACTGTCTAACTTACTAGAGGTTGAGTCAAATGAGGTACTGTCTAACTTACTAGAGGTTGAGTCAGATGAGGTACTGTCTAACTTACTAGAGGTTGAGTCCGATGAGGTACTGTCTAACTTACTAGAGGTTGAGTCCGATGAGGTACTGTCGAACTTACAAAAGGTTGAGTCCGATGAGGTACTGTCTATTCTTACTAGAGGTTGAGTCCGATGAGGTACTGTCTAACTTACTAGAGGTTGAGTCAGATGAGGTACTGTCTAACTTACTAGAGGTTGAGTCCGATGTGGTACTGTCTAACTTACTAGAGGTTGAGTCAAATGAGGTACTGTCTAACTTACTAGAGGTTGAGTCAGATGAGGTACTGTCTAACTTACTGGAGGTTGAGTCAAATGAGGTACTGTCTAACTTACTAGAGGTTGAGTCAAATGAGGTACTGTCTAACTTACTAGAGGTTGAGTCCGATGGGGTACTGTCTATTCTTACTGGAGGTTGAGTCAAATGAGGTACTGTCTATTCTTACTGGAGGTTGAGTCAAATGAGGTACTGTCTAATCTTACTAGAGGTTGAGTCAAATGAGGTACTGTCTAATCTTACTAGAGGTTGAGTCCGATGGGGTACTGTCTATTCTTACTGGAGGTTGAGTCAAATGAGGTAATGTCTAACTTACTAGAGGTTGAGTCAGATGAGGTACTGTCTAACTTACTAGAGGTTGAGTCCGATGAGGTACTGTCTATTCTTACTAGAGGTTGAGTCCGATGAGGTACTGTCTAACTTACTAGAGGTTGAGTCCGATGAGGTACTGTCTATTCTTACTAGAGGTTGAGTCAGATGAGGTACTGTCTAACTTACTTGTGAACAGATTGAGTCCGATGAGGTACTGTCTAACTTACTTGTTGAACAGATTGAGTCCGATGCGGTACTGTCTAACTTACTTGTTGAACAGATTGAGTCCGATGCGGTACTGTCTAACTAACTTGTGAACAGATTGAGTCAGATGAGGTACTGTCTAACTTACTTGTTGAACAGATTGAGTCCGATGCGGTACTGTCTAACTTACTTGTTGAACAGATTGAGTCCGATGCGGTACTGTCTAACTTACTTGTTGAACAGATTGAGTCCGATGCGGTACTGTCTAACTTACTTGTTGAACAGATTGAGTCCGATGCGGTACTGTCTAACTTACTTGTTGAACAGATTGAGTCCCATCCGGTACTGTCTAACTTACTTGTTGAACAGATTGAGTCCGATGCGGTACTGTCTAACTTACTTGTTGAACAGATTGAGTCCGATGCGGTACTGTCTAACTTACTTGTTGAACAGATTGAGTCCCATGCGGTACTGTCTAACTTACTTGTTGAACAGATTGAGTCCGATGCGGTACTGTCTAACTTACTTGTTGAACAGATTGAGTCCGATGCGGTACTGTCTAACTTACTTGTTGAACAGATTGAGTCCGATGCGGTACTGTCTAACTTACTTGTTGAACAGATTGAGTCCGATGCGGTACTGTCTAACTTACTTGTTGAACAGATTGAGTCCGATGCGGTACTGTCTAACTTACTTGTTGAACAGATTGAGTCCGATGCGGTACTGTCGTCTCTGCACCACGTCGTTGTTAAAGGCGGGGCTATCCCAGCTGTGTCTGCTCTCTCTCTGATAGGTCTGTTTCCCGAGCGGTGGGAGGGGCTCCCGGAGGCTGTCGCGTGATGAGGACCCGGAGGAGCAGTTGATGGTGTCGTTAGAGGTGGTGGTGGAGCTGAGAGAGTCGTTGTCTCCGTCAGAACAGCAGACCTGCTCCTGGCCACCAGGGGGCAGTGTGGCAGATGAGGAGGAAAATAGGGGGGTGAGGGGTGCTCCCTGTGGGGGCTGAGAGGAGGAGGAGGGGGTATCGGGGTACGGTTGGTGGGGATGTAGAGGGTGATATGGGAGCTGATGGTGGTGGTGTAGGATGGTGTGGTAGGGCAGGTGGGAGGGGATGGCCGAGGGGTGGGGGTGAGGGTGGGGGCGGTGAGGAAGCACAGAAGGAGTCTGGCCTTGCGCCTGGGGAGGTGTGGGGACAGCGCGCCCGTTGGGGTTAGGGTGAGGATTTGGGTCGGGGTTATGTTTAATAGCGCTCTGATGCGACCCCCCTCCTCCAACTCCTCCCCCTGGTTCTGTATCGTAGACCAGTCTGCCTATAGAGCCACGGTCCGAACGGCCACTCATATCAACAGAGCTGTCGCTAGGGGGTTCGATGGTCAGCAGAGGTGGGTGAGCTCCTCTCAGGCTGTAGTCTCTACACTCTGTACAGGGGGTGCTGCGTCGGCTGTTACTGCTGCCCCCTCCCTCTGTGTCCCGGCTGTCTTCGCGCCCCCCCACCTTGCCGCCACACACTCCAGCGCTCCAGTACTCTGTTTCTGGGCTGCTGGGGGCCCGGTTCAAGGACAGAGGAGAGGAGGAGAGCCCGTCATCCATGTAGAGGGTCACGTCGCTGTAGGAGGTGGCTGTGCTGTCTTCGTGCATGCTCTGTCTCTCTCCTCCTCCTCCTCTTCCTCCTCCCACTCCTCCTCTTCCTCCACCCCTCTGTCTGTCTCCTTCCCTCGGCCTCCAAACACACTCTCCAAAGTCGTCCGCCTCCACCCCTGTCTCGTCTCCGTCACCTTCCTCCTCCTCCTCCTCTTCCACATCCCCCTGAAGGTCTTCACCAGACTGACAGGTCAAGACGTCATCGATGGAGTCGGCCAGGGACTTCACCTACAGCACACGCAGGGTGGATAAAGACAGAACGGTGAGTCACACAGGGTGGATAAAGACAGAACGGTGAGTCACACAGGGTGGATAAAGACAGAACGGTGAGTCACACAGGGTGGATAAACACAGAACGGTGAGTCACACAGGGTGGATAAAGACAGAACGGTGAGTCACACAGGGTGGATAAAGACAGAACGGTGAGTCACACAGGGTGGATAAAGACAGAACGGTGAGTCACACAGGGTGGATAAACACAGAACGGTGAGTCACACAGGGTGGATAAAGACAGAACGGTGAGTCACACAGGGTGGATAAAGACAGAACGGTGAGTCACACAGGGTGGATAAAGACAGAACGGTGAGTCACACAGGGTGGATAAAGACAGAACGGTGAGTCACACAGGGTGGATAAAGACAGAACGGTGAGTCACACAGGGTGGATAAACACAGAACGGTGAGTCACGCAGGGTGGATAAACACAGAACGGTGAGTCACACAGGGTGGATAAACACAGAACGGTGAGTCACACAGGGTGGATAAACACAGAACGGTGAGTCACACAGGGTGGATAAAGACAGAACGGTGAGTCACACAGGGTGGATAAAGACAGAACGGTGAGTCACACAGGGTGGATAAAGACAGAACGGTGAGTCACACAGGGTGGATAAAGACAGAACGGTGAGTCACACATGGTGGATAAAGACAGAACGGTGAGTCACACAGGGTGGATAAACACAGAACGGTGAGTCACGCAGGGTGGATAAAGACAGAACGGTGAGTCACACAGGGTGGATAAACACAGAACGGTGAGTCACGCAGGGTGGATAAAGACAGAACGGTGAGTCACACAGGGTGGATAAACACAGAACGGTGAGTCACACAGGGTGGATAAAGACAGAACGGTGAGTCACACAGGGTGGATAAAGACAGATCGGTGAGTCACACAGGGTGGATAAACACAGAACGGTGAGTCACACAGGGTGGATAAACACAGAACGGTGAGTCACACAGGGTGGATAAACACAGAACGGTGAGTCACACAGGGTGGATAAACACAGAACGGTGAGTCACACAGGGTGGATAAAGACAGAACGGTGAGTCACACAGGGTGGATAAACACAGAACGGTGAGTCACACAGGGTGGATAAAGACAGAACGGTGAGTCACACAGGGTGGATAAAGACAGAACGGTGAGTCACACAGGGTGGATAAAGACAGAACGGTGAGTCACACAGGGTGGATAAAGACAGAACGGTGAGTCACACAGGGTGGATAAACACAGAACGGTGAGTCACACAGGGTGGATAAAGACAGAACGGTGAGTCACACAGGGTGGATAAACACAGAACGGTGAGTCACACAGGGTGGATAAAGACAGAACGGTGAGTCACACAGGGTGGATAAACACAGAACGGTGAGTCACACAGGGTGGATAAAGACAGAACGGTGAGTCACACAGGGTGGATAAAGACAGAACGGTGAGTCACACAGGGTGGATAAACACAGAACGGTGAGTCACGCAGGGTGGATAAAGACAGAACGGTGAGTCACACAGGGTGGATAAACACAGAACGGTGAGTCACGCAGGGTGGATAAACACAGAACGGTGAGTCACACAGGGTGGATAAACACAGAACGGTGAGTCACACAGGGTGGATAAAGACAGAACGGTGAGTCACACAGGGTGGATAAAGACAGAACGGTGAGTCACCGTGACCTGAGAAATGATCTTTTGGAGAATGTCTCGTTCAGGTATGTTACTAACTCTCACCTGTTTGGAGAATGTCTCGTCCAGGTGTGTTACTAACTCTCACCTGTTTGGAGAATGTCTCGTCCAGGTGTGTTACTAACTCTCACCTGTTTGGAGAAGGTCTCGTCCAGGTGTGTTACTAACTCTCACCTGTTAGGAGAATGTCTCGTCCAGGTGTGTTACTAACTCTCACCTGTTTGGAGAAGATCTCGTCCAGGTGTGTTACTAACTCTCACCTGTTTGGAGAAGATCTCGTCCAGGTGTGTTACTAACTCTCACCTGTTTGGAGAAGATCTCGTCCAGGTGTGTTACTAACTCTCACCTGTTTGGAGAAGATCTCGTCCAGGTGTGTTACTAACTCTCACCTGTTTGGAGAAGATCTCGTCCAGGTGTGTTACTAACTCTCACCTGTTTGGAGAAGATCTCGTCCAGGTGTGTTACTAACTCTCACCTGTTTGGAGAAGATCTCGTCCAGGTGTGTTACTAACTCTCACCTGTTTGGAGAAGGTCTCGTCCAGGTGTGTTACTAACTCTCACCTGTTTGGAGAAGATCTCGTCCAGGTGTGTTACTAACTCTCACCTGTTTGGAGAATGTCTCATTCAGGGGTGTTACTAACTCTCACCTGTTTGGAGAAGGTCTCGTCCAGGTGTGTTACTAACTCTCACCTGTTTGGAGAAGATCTCGTCCATGTGTGTTACTAACTCTCACCTGTTTGGAGAAGATCTCGTCCAGGTGTGTTACTAACTCTCACCTGTTTGGAGAAGATCTCGTCCAGGTGTGTTACTAACTCTCACCTGTTTGGAGAATGTCTCATTCAGGTGTGTTACTAACTCTCACCTGTTTGGAGAAGGTCTCGTCCAGGTGTGTTACTAACTCTCACCTGTTTGGAGAAGATCTCGTCCAGGTGTGTTACTATCTCTCACCTGTTTGGAGAAGATCTCGTCCAGGTGTGTTACTAACTCTCACCTGTTTGGAGAAGATCTAGTCCAGGTGTGTTACTAACTCTCACCTGTTTGGAGAAGATCTCGTCCAGGTGTGTTACTAACTCTCACCTGTTTGGAGAAGATCTCGTCCAGGTGTGTTACTAACTCTCACCTGTTTGGAGAAGATCTCGTCCAGGTGTGTTACTAACTCTCACCTGTTTGGAGAAGATCTCGTCCAGGTGTGTTACTAACTCTCACCTGTTTGGAGAAGATCTCGTCCAGGTGTGTTACTAACTCTCACCTGTTTGGAGAAGATCTCGTCCAGGTGTGTTACTAACTCTCACCTGTTTGGAGAAGGTCTCGTCCAGGTGTGTTACTAACTCTCACCTGTTTGGAGAAGATCTCGTCCAGGTGTGTTACTAACTCTCACCTGTTTGGAGAATGTCTCATTCAGGGGTGTTACTAACTCTCACCTGTTTGGAGAAGGTCTCGTCCAGGTGTGTTACTAACTCTCACCTGTTTGGAGAAGATCTCGTCCATGTGTGTTACTAACTCTCACCTGTTTGGAGAAGATCTCGTCCAGGTGTGTTACTAACTCTCACCTGTTTGGAGAAGATCTCGTCCAGGTGTGTTACTAACTCTCACCTGTTTGGAGAATGTCTCATTCAGGTGTGTTACTAACTCTCACCTGTTTGGAGAATGTCTCGTCCAGGTGTGTTACTAACTCTCACCTGTTTGGAGAAGATCTCGTCCAGGTGTGTTACTAACTCTCACCTGTTTGGAGAAGGTCTCGTCCAGGTGTGTTACTAACTCTCACCTGTTTGGAGAAGATCTCGTCCAGGTATGTTACTAACTCTCACCTGTTTGGAGAAGGTCTCGTCCAGGTGTGTTACTAACTCTCACCTGTTTGGAGAAGATCTCGTCCAGGTGTGTTACTAACTCTCACCTGTTTGGAGAAGATCTCGTCCAGGTGTGTTACTAACTCTCACCTGTTTGGAAAGGTCTCGTCCAGGTGTGTTACTAACTCTCACCTGTTTGGAGAAGGTCTCGTCCAGGTGTGTTAGTAACTCTCACCTGTTTGGAGAAGGTCTCGTCCAGGTGTGTGTACTCCTCTCTGTCCCCCAGGCAGCGTGGAGGAGACCCAGCCTGCATCTCTTCATCCCCAGGGTGCGGATACCTCTGTCCCTGCTGAACCCCTTGGCCCTGGGGCTGGCCCTGCCGCTCGTCAAACGAGTACTGCAGTCTCATGTCAGACAGGATGATACGTCGAGTCATCCGGCTCTCGGAGGCGGAGCTTCGTAGCTGCTCAAAGTTCTTGTTCATGCGGTACTGACGGAACGCCGTCTGGATGGTACGCGCCGCCCGCCGACTGAGCAAGTAACCTCCGTACTTCCTCTCCAGCATCTCCACCTTACAAGAAACAGGAAGTGTGGACAGAACCAATGAGAGAGTGGGAGGAAGTGGAGAGAACCAATCAGAGAGCAGGGGGAAGTGGAAAGGACCAATGAGAAAGCAGAAGGAAATGGAAAGGATCAATCAGTGAGTAGGGGGAATTGGAAAGGACCAATCAGAGTGTAGGGGGAAGTGTAAAGGACCAATGAGAGAGCAGAAGGAAGTGGAAAGGAACAATGACAGAGCTGGAGATTAGGGGAGCTTTGTAAGGGAATATTGCCATGGCAACCCTATACAAATTGGTCATAAGGGACATCTCTATAGCCTCTGTTTTGAAAGGATGGTCTTTAGTTTCTGTTGAAGGAGGACCTGAACCAGGGTTATGTTCACTAATCTGTCTTCATTATGTCACACAGCAACAGAATACATAACAACATAGAATACAACATCAGCAGAATCAGCCACACTCTATTAGCGTACATTAGACTTATTGTACGCATCCAGAATATAACAAATAACAAATCAGAAAACAACATCTGTGAGGACACAGTTTAAGTGTTGAACTTTAGCACCTTGATATCGGGCCTTAAAAGTCACGAAATGGGAAAAAACACCTTCTTGTCCTGTAGGTCTGTGGAGAGCTCATAGCTTTCCGACGGGGCTTTACAGCACCTGTTGTCCTCCTCCTCCTGCTTCCGGAGCGCCAGGCTGGCAGGCTGGTGCCGGGTCCTCTGGGCCCAGGCCCGGGAGGCAGGGCTAGGGGGGGCCACTGGAGGGCCCTGGGGGTGGTGGCCCAGTGGGCCGGGGCCACTGTTGTAGCGATGATCTGAGCCGATCGGGTAGGGCCCCTGGCTACAGGTGCTGTCGGAGAAACTGCCTGTGTCGCCATGTTGAGGCTCTTCCACACTAGAGGGGATAGAGGGAGATAGCCGAAGGGGGGAGGCGAGAGAGAGAGAGAGAGAGAGAGAGAGGAGAGAGAGAGGGGGGAGAGAGAGAGAGAGGCGGTAGAGAAAGCGAGAGAGAGAGAGAGTGTAAACATTGAGGGTCAGGTTGAAATGGATTGAATCAGTGACTGGTGCTGTGTGTGTGTGTGTGTGTGTGTGTGTGTGTGTGTGTGTGTGTGTGTGTGTGTGTGTGTGTGTGTGTGTGTGTGTGTGTGTGTGTGTGTGTGAGTGAGTGAGTGAGTGAGTGAGTGAGTGAGTGAGTGAGTGAGTGAGTGAGTGAGTGAGTGAGTGAGTGAGTGAGTGAGTGAGTGAGTGAGTGAGTGAGTGAGTGAGTGAGTGAGTGAGTGAGTGAGTGAGTGAGTGAGTGAGTGAGTGAGTGAGTGAGTGAGTGAGTGAGTGAGTGAGTGAGTGAGTGAGTAAGAAAGAGAGTAAGAAAGAGAGTGTGGAAGAACCGAGCCACAACTATTTTACACAGATCCAGCCACTGCCAACTAAATGGCCTGGACTCGTAAATCCAACCAGCGAGTGACACTGCAGCCCTCACACTCTTCCACATGAAGCTACTCAGGATAATTATTACTGCTCCTAGGTCGTCTTTGTTAATCAGAATTTGTTCTTAACTGAACTCGGTTCTTGCCGAGTTAAATAAAGGTTAAATAAAATATCTACTCTTTATATGTTCAAGATGAGATTCTGCAGCTCTCCTTGCTCCAGCACTGTCAACCGACCCCCTCAAACACTCTGGATGTCCTGCTGCTGTAAAGCTTAGAGCAGCCAGGTATTCAGACTCACATGTACGCCCGGGCACACACACACACACACACACAGGTGGTCAGACTCACATGTACGCCCGGGCACACACACACACACACACACAGGTGGTCAGACTCACATGTACGCCCGGGCACACACACACACACACACACACACACACACACACACACACACACACACACACACACACACACACACACACACACACACACACACACACACACACACACACACACACACACACACACACACACACACACACACACACACACACACCAGTGGCCAGACTCACATGTACGCCCGGGCCCGCTTCGGAAGCTTGTTATTCTTCCTGTAGAAAAACCACATGGTGCCGGTGGTGTGGACGAGGATGAGAGAGATGGACTCCACTGGGCCACACACACAGTGTGTTAATCATAGTCTGTACACTCCCCCAACACACTGAGGAAATGTTGACACCCATGACAACAACAGTTTACTGTCAATCACTCTCTCCCCCTCTCTCTTTGTATCTCTCTCTCTACCCTCCCTCCATCTCGCTCCTATCTCTCACATTCTCTCTCTCTCTCACATTCTCTCACATTCTCTCTCTCTCTCTCTCTCTCTCTCTCTCTCTCTCTCTCTCTCTCTCTCTCTCTCTCTCTCTCTCTCTCTCTCTCTCTCTCTCTCTCTCTCTCCCTCACACATACACATGCAGTGTTAGACAGCAGAACAGATCTATTCACAACATGGGGTCGGTCGGTAACTACCAACAGAACAACTACAACCACAGCTTAGGCAGCAGCAACAGAACATGCTGGTGGCAACTACAACCACAGCTTAGGCAGCAGCAACAGAACATGCTGGTGGCAACTACAACCACAGCTTAGGCAGCAGCAACAGAACATGCTGGTGGCAACTACAACCACAGCTTAGGCAGCAGCAACAGAACATGCTGGTGGCAACTACAACCACAGCTTAGGCAGCAGCAACAGAACATGCTGGTGGCAACTACAACCACAGCTTAGGCAGCAGCAACAGAACATGCTGGTGGCAACTACAACCACAGCTTAGGCAGCAGCAACAGAACATGCTGGTGGCAACTACAACCACAGCTTAGGCAGCAGCAACAGAACATGCTGGTGGCAACTACAACCACAGCTTAGGCAGCAGCAACAGAACATGCTGGTGGCAACTACAACCACAGCTTAGGCAGCAGCAACAGAACATACTGGTGGCAACTACAACCACAGCTTAGGCAGCAGCAACAGAACATGCTGGTGGCAACTACAACCACAGCTTAGGCAGCAGCAACAGAACATACTGGTGGCAACTACAACCACAGCTTAGGCAGCAGCAACAGAACATACTGGTGGCAACTACAACCACAGCTTAGGCAGCAGCAACAGAACATACTACAGTGCTGCTACTAACCAACCACTATGGTAAACATACTATACATAGTGCTGCTACTAACCAACCGCTATGGTAAACATACTATACATAGTGCTGCTACTAACCAACCACTATGGTAAACATACTATACATAGTGCTGCTACTAACCAACCACTATGGTAAACATACTATACATAGTGCTGCTACTAACCAACCGCTATGGTAAACATACTATACATAGTGCTGCTACTAACCAACCACTATGGTAAACATACTATACATAGTGCTGCTACTAACCAACCGCTATGGTAAACATACTATACATAGTGCTGCTACTAACCAACCGCTATGGTAAACATACTATACATAGTGCTGCTACTAACCAACCGCTATGGTAAACATACTATACATAGTGCTGCTACTAACCAACCGCTATGGTAAACATACTATACATAGTGCTGCTACTAACCAACCGCTATGGTAAACATACTATACATAGTGCTGCTACTAACCAACCGCTATGGTAAACATACTATACATAGTGCTGCTACTAACCAACCGCTATGGTAAACATACTATACATAGTGCTGCTACTAACCAACCGCTATGGTAAACATACTATACATAGTGCTGCTACTAACCAACCGCTATGGTAAACATACTATACATAGTGCTGCTACTAACCAACCACTATGGTAAACAGGTTAAAGTATATACGTATTACATTGTATCACAACTGGACTACAACAACATGGCTACTGTACTATAACAACATGGCTACTGGACTACAACAACATGGCTACTGTATTACAACAACATGGCTACTGTACTATAACAACATGGCTACTGTACTATAACAACATGGCTACTGGACTACAACAACATGGCTACTGTACTATAACAACATGGCTACTGGACTACAACAACATGGCTACTGTACTATAACAACATGGCTACTGGACTACAACAACATGGCTACTGTACTATAACAACATGGCTACTGGACTACAACAACATGGCTACTGTACTATAACAACATGGCTACTGGACTACAACAACATGGCTACTGTACTATAACAACATGGCTACTGGACTACAACAACATGGCTACTGTACTATAACAACATGGCTACTGGACTACAACAACATGGCTACTGTACTATAACAACATGGCTACTGGACTACAACAACATGGCTACTGTACTATAACAACATGGCTACTGTACTATAACAACATGGCTACTGGACTACAACAACATGGCTACTGTACTATAGCAACATGGCTACTGGACTACAACAACATGGCTACTGTACTACAACAACATGGCTACTGTATTACAACAACATGGCTACTGTACTATAACAACATGGCTACTGGACTACAACAACATGGCTACTGTACTATAGCAACATGGCTACTGGACTACAACAACATGGCTACTGTACTATAACAACATGGCTACTGGACTACAACAACATGGCTACTGTATTACAACAACATGGCTACTGTACTATAGCAACATGGCTACTGGACTACAACAACATGGCTACTGTACTATAACAACATGGCTACTGGACTACAACAACATGGCTACTGTACTATAACAACATGGCTACTGTACTATAACAACATGGCTACTGGACTACAACAACATGGCTACTGTACTATAGCAACATGGCTACTGGACTACAACAACATGGCTACTGTACTATAGCAACATGGCTACTGTACTATAACAACATGGCTACTGGACTACAACAACATGGCTACTGTACTATAACAACATGGCTACTGTACTATAACAACATGGCTACTGGACTACAACAACATGGCTACTGTACTATAGCAACGTGGCTACTGGACTACAACAACATGGCTACTGTATTACAACAACATGGCTACTGTACTATAACAACATGGCTACTGGACTACAACAACATGGCTACTGTACTATAGCAACATGGCTACTGGACTACAACAACATGGCTACTGTACTATAACAACATGGCTACTGGACTACAACAACATGGCTACTGTATTACAACAACATGGCTACTGTACTATAGCAACATGGCTACTGGACTACAACAACATGGCTACTGTACTATAACAACATGGCTACTGGACTACAACAACATGGCTACTGGACTACAACAACATGGCTACTGTACTATAACAACATGGCTACTGTATTACAACAACATGGCTACTGGACTACAACAACATGGCTACTGTATTACAACAACATGGCTACTGTACTATAACAACATGGCTACTGGACTACAACAACATGGCTACTGTACTATAACAACATGGCTACTGTATTACAACAACATGGCTACTGGACTACAACAACATGGCTACTGTATTACAACAACATGGCTACTGGACTACAACAACATGGCTACTGGACTACAACAACATGGCTACTGGACTACAACAACATGGCTACTGTATTACAACAACATGGCTACTGGACTACAACAACATGGCTACTGGATTACAACAACATGGCTACTGTATTACAACAACATGGCTACTAGATTACAACAACATGGCTACTGGACTACAACAACATGGCTACTGTATTACAACAACATGGCTACTGTACTATAACAACATGGCTACTGGACTACAACAACATGGCTACTGTACTATAACAACATGGCTACTGGACTACAACAACATGGCTACTGTACTATAACAACATGGCTACTGGACTACAACAACATGGCTACTGTATTACAACAACATGGCTACTGTACTATAACAACATGGCTACTGGACTACAACAACATGGCTACTGTACTATAACAACATGGCTACTGGACTACAACAACATGGCTACTGTATTACAACAACATGGCTACTGGACTACAACAACATGGCTACTGGACTACAACAACATGGCTACTGGACTACAACAACATGGCTACTGTATTACAACAACATGGCTACTGGACTACAACAACATGGCTACTGGACTACAACAACATGGCTACTGGACTACAACAACATGGCTACTGTATTACAACAACATGGCTACTGGACTACAACAACATGGCTACTGGACTACAACAACATGGCTACTGGACTACAACAACATGGCTACTGTATTACAACAACATGGCTACTGGACTACAACAACATGGCTACTGGATTACAACAACATGGCTACTGTATTAAAACAACATGGCTACTAGATTACAACAACATGGCTACTGGACTACAACAACATGGCTACTGTATTACAACAACATGGCTACTGTACTATAACAACATGGCTACTGGACTACAACAACATGGCTACTGTACTATAACAACATGGCTACTGGACTACAACAACATGGCTACTGTACTATAACAACATGGCTACTGGACTACAACAACATGGCTACTGTATTACAACAACATGGCTACTGGACTACAACAACATGGCTACTGTACTATAACAACATGGCTACTGTATTACAACAACATGGCTACTGGACTACAACAACATGGCTACTGTACTACAACAACATGGCTACTGTATTACAGTAGTGCACTATATAGGGAATAGGGTTCCATAGGGCTCTGGTCTAAAGTAGTGCACTATATAGGGAATAGGGTTCTATAGGGCTCTGGTCTAAAGTAGTGCACTATATATAGGGAATAGGGTGCCATAGGGCTCTGGTCTAAAGTAGTGCACTATATAGGGAATAGGGTTCCATAGGGCTCTGGTCTAAAGTAGTGCACTATATAGGGAATAGGGTGCCATAGGGCTCTGGTCTAAAGTAGTGCACTATATAGGGAATAGGGTGCCATATGGGATCCAACCAGAATGTTACAGGTGTAAGCTTCCGGAGCCAGTTAATAACTCTGAGTCATGATGACAGATAAGGTAGGTAGCAAAACATAACCGTGGAACTTTAATTTGGTTCTGTGATGTCTAATATGAGTTGGAGATAACAGCAGAGAGCATTTCCAGAAAAACCCTGAACACCAAATC
This sequence comes from Salvelinus alpinus, assembly GCF_045679555.1. Taxonomy (NCBI): domain Eukaryota; kingdom Metazoa; phylum Chordata; class Actinopteri; order Salmoniformes; family Salmonidae; genus Salvelinus; species Salvelinus alpinus. The sequence continues at coordinate 52,033,164 of NC_092102.1, read as the reverse complement.
CAACCTGCTTCATAACTCCAACCTGCTTCATCACTCCAACCTGCTTCATCACTCCAACCTGCTTCATCACTCCAACCTGCTTCATCACTCCAACCTGCTTCATCACTCCAAACTGCTTCATCACTCCAACCTCCTTCATCACGCCAACCTGCTTCATCACTCCAACCTGCTTCATCACTATAAGACCAGGAGTTTTTTCCCCTGATCATTAGTCTCCGTCTCTGAGCAGAGCATCATGGACACTCTTACTGACAGTTGTGGCTGTTTTGTGTGATGTATTGTTGTCTCTACCTTCTTGCCCTTTGTGCTGTTGTCTGTGCCCAATAATGTTTGTACCATGTTGAGTTGCTACCATGTTGTTGTTATGTTGTATTGCTACCATGCTGTGTTGTCATGTGTTGCTGCCTTGCTATGTTGTGGTCTAGGTATCTCTTTATGTTGTGTTGTCTCTCTTGTTATGATGTGTGTTTTGTCCTATATTTATATTGTATTAATGTTTTTAATCCCAGGACCCCGTCCCCGCAGGAGGGCTTTTGCCTTTTGGTAAGTCGTCATTGTAAATAAGAATTTGAAAAACTTATCTAGGATAGGGGGCAGCATTTTCACGTTTGGATGAAAAGCATACCCAAATTCAACTGCCGGCTACTCATCCCCAGGAGATAAGATATGCATAGTATTAGTAGATTTGGATAGAAAACACTCTGAAGTTTCTAAAACTGTTTGAATCATGTCTGTGAGTATAACAGAACTTATTTAGCAGGCGAAACCCCGAGGACAAACCATTACGATTTTTTTTTTGAGGTCACTCTCTTTTCAATGAGGTTTCATTGGGAAACCAGATTTCTAAGCGAATTGCTTGCAGTTCCTACGGCTTCCACTGGATGTCAACAGTCCTGAGAATTTGGTTGAGGTTATTCCTTTGTGTAATGAAGAAATACGGCCATCTTGAAGTCGAGTCACTCTAGGTGTCCTGTTTGATTGAAGCGCATGTCTAGAAGGCATGCTACATTTGGTTTTAATCCTGTATTGACCACAGATCATCCCATCTTCAATTTTATCGATTATTAACGTTAAAAAATACCTAAAGTTGTATTACGAAAGTAATTTGACATTTTCTGGTAAAGTTTACAGGTAACCTTTGAGATCTTTTGTCTTCACGTTTGAGCAAGTTGGAACCTGTGTTTTTCTGGATCAAACGCGCCAAATAAATTGACATTTTGGATATATATCGACGGAATTAATCAAACAAAAGGACCATTTGTGATGTTTATGGGACATATTGGAGTGCCAACAACAGAAGCTCGTCAAAGGTAAGGCATGAATTATATTTTATTTCTGCGCTCTGTGTCGCGCCTGCAGGGTTGAAATATGCTTCTCTCTGTTTACTATGGTGCTATACTCAGATAATAGCATCGTATGCTTTCGCCGAAAAGCCTATTTGAATTCTGACATGTTGGCTGGATTCACAACCAGTGTAGCTTTAATTTGGTGTATTGCATGTGTGATTTCATGAAAGTTAGATTTTTATAGTAATTTATTTGAATTTGGCGCTCTGCATTTTTACTGGCTTTTGGCCAAGTGGGACGTTAGCGTCCCACATATCCCAGAGAAGGTAAAGGTCTCACTCACATCGGCTGCGAAGAGTGTGATCACACAGTCGTCCGGAAGAGCTGGTGCTCTCATGCATGTTTCAGTGTTACCTGCCAGTATTCCTGTTTGCTTATAGCCGTATAAAGCTCATTGAGTGCAGACTTAATGCCATTATCGGTCTGTGGCGGTAAATAGACAGCTTCGAAGAATATAGATGAAAACTCTCTCGGTAAATAGTGTGGTCTACAACTTATCATGAGATACTCTACCTCAGGCGAGCAAAACCTCGAGACTTCCTTAAATATCATGCACCAGCTGTTGTTTACAAATATACATAGACCGCCACCCCTTGTCTTACTAGAGGCAGCTGTTCTGTCCTGCCGATACAGTGTATCACCCGCCACCCCTTGTCTTACTAGAGGCAGCTGTTCTGTCCTGCCGATACAGTGTGTAACCTGCCACCCCTTGTTTTACCAGAGGCTGCTGTTCTATCCTGCTGATACAGTGTATAACCTGCCAGCTGTATGTTATTCATGTTGTCGTTCAGCCACGACTCGGTGAAACATAAGATATTACAGTTTCTAATGTCCTGTTGGTAGGATATACGTGCTTTTAGTTAGTCCATTTTATTACTCAGCGATTGTAGGTTGGCCAATAGTACCGATGGCAAAGGCAGATTAGCCACTCATCGCCTGATCCTCACAAGGCACCACAATCTCTTTCCGCGAAACCTCCGTCTCTTTCTCCTGCGAATGACGGGGAGGAGGGCCTGTTCAGGTGTAAATCCCTTTCGTCGGCCTCATTCTTTATTATTGTCCAGTTCGAGGTGTGTAATCGCTGTTCTGATGTCCAGAAGCTGTTTTCAGTCATAAGAGACGGTAGCAGCAACATTATGTACAAAATAAGTTACATACAATGTGAAAAAATAAATAAATAGCACGGTTGGTTGAGAGACAATAAAACGGCAACCATACTCTACGGCACCATTAAGTAATCATCAGTAAATGTTTATTCATTTGTTTGATTAAAAAAACATCTGCACAGAGATAGACAGAGATGCTCTATAATAAAGTAACACATCAGAAGCCTATTCTCCCTCCACTGACAGTACAGTATTCCCTATTGTCAAATCCTTTATTCTCCCTCCTCTGACAGTACAGTATTCCCTATTGTCAAATCCTTTATTCTCCCTCCTCTGACAGTACAGTATTCCCTAATGACAAATCCTCTATTCTCCCTCCACTGACAGTACAGTATTCCCTATTGTCAAATCCTTTATTCTCCCTCCTCTGACAGTACAGTATTCCCTATTGTCAAATCCTTTATTCTCCCTATCAGAAAAGTACAGAAAAAGGCTGAATCAGTGCTAGTCAGAAGTCAGTCTGTACCACAGTCTGTCTGTCTGTCCGTCCGTCCGTCTATCTGTGTGTCTGTCTGCCTGTCTGTCTGTTTGTCTGTCTGTCTACAAGGACCCAGTCAGGCCCAGCATGGGATCTGATTATTAAAAATTGAACGGGTGGTGTGGTCTGGTTTGTTAATTAAAGGTGCAGCTCATCAGGATTAGTGAGCAGCAGGCCTCCTCTTTATCTCTGTCAACACGTTCTGGAAACAGCTGCATGGTTTAGTTTATCCATCACAGACTGGTGCTGCCATACAATATCATCTTCCTCCTCTAACTCCAACGTCTCTCTGTCAACAACCACTGTCTCGTCAGACTGAAACAGCAGCAGGTCTGGAATCAGCTGCTTGGGTTTCAACAGCAGCAGGTCTAGAATCAGCTGCTTGGGTTTCAGGTCTGGAATCAGCTGCTTGGGTTTCAACAGCAGCAGGTCTAGAATCAGCTGCTTGGGTTTCAGGTCTGGAATCAGCTGCTTGGTTTCAACAGCAGCAGGTCTAGAATCAGCTGCATGGGTTTCAACAGCAGCAGGTCTAGAATCAGCTGCTTGGGTTTCAACAGCAGCAGGTCTAGAATCAGCTGCATGGGTTTCAGGTCTGGAATCAGCTGCTTGGGTTTCAACAGCAGCAGGTCTGGAATCAGCTGCTTGGGTTTCAACAGCAGCAGGTCTGGAATCAGCTGCTGGGTTTCAACAGCAGCAGGTCTGGAATCAGCTGCTTGGGTTTCAGGTCCGGAATCAGCTGCTTGGGTTTCAACAGCAGCAGGTCTGGAATCAGCTGCTTGGGTTTCAACAGCAGCAGGTCTAGAATCAGCTGCTTGGGTTTCAGGTCTGGAATCAGCTGCTTGGTTTCAGGTCTGGAATCAGCTGCTTGGGTTTCAACAGCAGCAGGTCTGGAATCAGCTGCTTGGGTTTCAACAGCAGCAGGTCTAGAATCAGCTGCTTGGGTTTCAACAGCAGCAGGTCTAGAATCAGCTGCTTGGGTTTCAACAGCAGCAGGTCTGGAATCAGCTGCTTGGGTTTCAGGTCTGGAATCAGCTGCTTGGGTTTCAACAGCAGCAGGTCTAGAATCAGCTGCTTGGGTTTCAGGTCTGGAATCAGCTGCTTGGGTTTCAACAGCAGCAGGTCTGGAATCAGCTGCTTGGTTTCAACAGCAGCAGGTCTGGAATCAGCTGCTTGGGTTTCAACAGCAGCAGGTCTGGAATCAGCTGCTTGGGTTTCAACAGCAGCAGGTCTGGAATCAGCTGCTTGGGTTTCAACAGCAGCAGGTCTGGAATCAGCTGCTTGGTTTCAACAGCAGCAGGTCTGGAATCAGCTGCTTGGTTTCAACAGCAGCAGGTCTGGAATCAGCTGCTTGGGTTTCAGGTCTGGAATCAGCTGCTTGGGTTTCAACAGCAGCAGGTCTGGAATCAGCTGCTTGGGTTTCAACAGCAGCAGGTCTGGAATCAGCTGCTTGGGTTTCAACAGCAGCAGGTCTGGAATCAGCTGCTTGGGTTTCAACAGCAGCAGGTCTGGAATCAGCTGCTTGGGTTTCAGGTCTGGAATCAGCTGCTTGGTTTCAGGTCTGGAATCAGCTGCTTGGGTTTCAACAGCAGCAGGTCTAGAATATGCTGCTTGGGTTTCAGGTCTGGAATCAGCTGCTTGGGTTTCAACAGCAGCAGGTCTGGAATCAGCTGCATGGGTTTCAACAGTAGCAGGTCTAGAATCAGCTGCTTGGGTTTCAACAGCAGCAGGTCTAGAATCAGCTGCTTGGGTTTCAACAGCAGCAGGTCTGGAATCAGCTGCTTGGGTTTCAGGTCTGGAATCAGCTGCTTGGGTTTCAACAGCAGCAGGTCTAGAATCAGCCGCTTGGGTTTCAGGTCTGGAATCAGCTGCTTGGGTTTCAACAGCAGCAGGTCTGGAATCAGCTGCTTGGGTTTCAACAGCAGCAGGTCTGGAATCAGCTGCTTGGGTTTCAACAGCAGCAGGTCTGGAATCAGCTGCTTGGGTTTCAACAGCAGCAGGTCTAGAATCAGCTGCTTGGGTTTCAGGTCTGGAATCAGCTGCTTGGTTTCAGGTCTGGAATCAGCTGCTTGGGTTTCAACAGCAGCAGGTCTAGAATCAGCTGCTTGGGTTTCAGGTCTGGAATCAGCTGCTTGGGTTTCAACAGCAGCAGGTCTGGAATCAGCTGCATGGGTTTCAACAGTAGCAGGTCTGGAATCAGCTGCTTGGGTTTCAACAGCAGCAGGTCTAGAATCAGCTGCTTGGGTTTCAACAGCAGCAGGTCTGGAATCAGCTGCTTGGGTTTCAGGTCTGGAATCAGCTGCTTGGGTTTCAACAGCAGCAGGTCTAGAATCAGCTGCTTGGGTTTCAGGTCTGGAATCAGCTGCTTGGGTTTCAACAGCAGCAGGTCTGGAATCAGCTGCTTGGGTTTCAACAGCAGCAGGTCTGGAATCAGCTGCTTGGTTTCAACAGCAGCAGGTCTGGAATCAGCTGCTTGGGTTTCAACAGCAGCAGGTCTGGAATCAGCTGCTTGGGTTTCAGGTCTGGAATCAGCAGCTTGGGTTTCAACAGCAGCAGGTCTGGAATCAGCTGCTTGGGTTTCAACAGCAGCAGGTCTGGAATCAGCTGCTTGGTTTCAACAGCAGCAGGTCTGGAATCAGCTGCTTGGTTTCAACAGCAGCAGGTCTGGAATCAGCTGCTTGGGTTTCAACAGCAGCAGGTCTGGAATCAGCTGCTTGGGTTTCAACAGCAGCAGGTCTGGAATCAGCTGCATGGGTTTCAACAGCAGCATTGTGGTCCATTAATGATACCAAAGAATTCATCACAGCCATATAGGTATCTATATATTATTGGGCACAAAACTTCTCTCTCAACATCTTTTGCTATAGAAACAGTAGCCTGTTTTAACTCATCACAACCCACACACCCATTGATTCAACGACAGAAGATACAGTGGTGAAGATGTGTGACAGCCTGTAAGGGAGGATTTCACTAAATCATAAACTAATTGCTCGCATCTGTGCCCGCTTGCAAGACTGCTCGGGACTCTGAGAAAGGGATACATCGGCAGAGCTGAGAGTACAGGTACAGTTAAAGTCGAAAGTTTACGTACACTTAGGTTGGAGTCATTAAAACACGTTTTTCAACCACTCCACAAATTTCTTGTGAACAAACTATAGTTTTGGCAAGTAGGTTAGGACATCTACTTCGTGCATGACACAAGTCATTTTTCCAACAATTGTTTACAGACAGATTATTTCACTGTATCACAATTCCAGCGGGTCAGAAGTTTACATACACTAAGTTGACTGTGGCTATAAACAGCTTGGAAAATTCCAGAAATTGATGTCATGGCTTTAGAAGCTTCTGATAGGCTAATTGACACCATTTGAGTCAATTGGAGGTGTACCTGTGATGTATTTCAAGGCCTACCTTCAAACTCAGTGCCGCTTTGCTTGACATCATGGGAAAATCTAAAGAAATCAGCCAAGACTTCAGAAAAACAATTGTAGACCTCTGCAAGTCTGGTTCATCCTTGGGAGTAATTTCCAAATGCCTGAAGGTACCACGTTCATCTTTACAAACAATAGTACACAAGTATAAACACCATGGGACCACGCAGCTGCCAGTCGGCAGACCACCAGTGGATGTGTATCTGAATAGGCTACACACTGGACAGTAGATCACTATGAGCACGCTCAGTATAGACAATTCATCATTCAAGGAAAATCTACAACGCCCACGGGAAGGTGACTCGCATTCACACTGTCTTATCTGGTTCCCCAAATTCTCCCCCACTACCTGTCTTCGTTGCCGGCTGCCCTACCCAGCAGTGAACGACATCCTCCCCACATTAAGGTGAGATCAATGCAAGATACAAAGGCTACAAGCCCAACGTTCATCAAAGCACATCTCCCTCATGTCACGTTCTGACCATAGTTCTTTTGTGTTTTCCTTGTTTTAGTGTTGGTCAGGACGTGAGCTGGGTGGGCATTCTATGTTGTGTGTCTAGTTTGTCCGTTTCTATGTATGACCTGATATGGTTCTCAATCAGAGGCAGGTGTTAGTCATTGTCTCTGATTGGGAACCATATTTAGGTAGCTTGTTTTGTGTTGGGGTTTGTTGGGTGGTTGTTTTCTGTCTTTGTGTTCATTGCACCAGATAGGACTGTTTCGGTTTTGCCACGTTTGTTATTTTGTATTTTGTGTAGTGTTCACGTTATTGTCTTTTATTAAACATGTTGAACACGAACTACGCTGCGTCTTGGTCCGATCCCTGCTACACCTCCTCTTCAGACGAAGAGGAGGAAGGCTGCCGTTACACCTCACCAAGACATACAGTTGAAGTCGGAAGTTTACATACACCTTAGCCAAATAAATTTAAACTCAGTTTTTCACAATTCGTGACATTTAATCCTAGTACAAATTCCCTGTCTTAGGTCAGTTAGGATCACCACTTTATTTTAAGAATGTGGAATGTCAGAATAATAGTAGAGAGAATGATTTATTTCAGCTTTTATTTCTTTCATCACATTCCCAGTGGGTCAGAAGTTTACATACACTCAATTAGTATTTGGTAGCACTGCCTTTAAATTGTTTAACTTGGGTCAAACGTTTCGGGTAGCCTTCCACAAGCTTCCCACAATAAGTTGGGTGAATTTTGGACTTTTCCTCCTGACAGACTATACCACGCCGACAGACTGGTTGTGGCTCTATAAGAGTGTCTGCTAAATGACTCACTTCTGTAGTGGCTCTGGATAAGAGAGTCTGCTAAATTACTAAAATGTAAATGTCTCTAATCACAGAGAAACCCTCCTCCTCTACTGGGTACCAGCGTGTCACAGCTTGTTATAGAGGAGAGGGGGAATAAATGACAAGAAATGTGTCACACCCTGATCTGTTTCACCTGTCTTTGAGATTGTCTCCACCCTCCTCCAGGTGTCGCCCATCTTCCCCATTATCCCCTGTGTATTTATACCTGTGTTCTCTGTTTGTCCGTTGCCAGTTCGTCTTGTTTGTCAAGTCCAACAGCGTTTTTCTCAGCCCCTCCTTTAACCAATCTCTCTTTTTCTTGCCCTCCTGGTTTTGACACTTGCCTGTCCTGACTCTGAACTGCCAGCCGAACTGTACTTTTGCCCCACCTCTGGACTACTGCCTGCCCTGACACTGTGGCTGCCTTCCGTCCTGTACCTTTGCCCCTACACTCTGAATTATCGACCCCTGCCTGCCCTGACATGTCGTTGCCTGCCCCTGTTGCTATAATAAACATTGTTACTTCGACAGTCTGCTCGACAGTCTGCATCTGGGTCTTACCTTGATTCCTGATATAAATTACTATCTATCTGGTCCTTCATTTGACTGTAAAGTGTGTGTGTGTGTGTGTGTGTGTGTGTGTGTGTGTGTGTGTGTGTGTGTGTGTGTGTGTAGGGCCTGACGGGAAGCTAATGAACGAGTCCTTGAGGACACTCAGAGACTCATCACAACCTAATCAGAACCTCATCACAGCTTCATCACAGCCTCATCCCAGCCTCATCCAAGAACAGTGACTGCCTGTGATTTGCTGACCCCACTCTGTGATAAGGCACCTGGCAACCATGACCCCTAGCAACCAATCCGTTTGACTAGGGCCAGAGGTGTGAAAGTCCAGTTTACAACCCATAGCCTGCTAGGCTGCAGAGGGGGACGGGAGCCTACTGCAGGAGTTAGAAAGTTGCAGAGTTTGTGTCCCTGAGAGTCTCCTGCAGGTAACATGCTATGGACTATAGCAGAACATCATTAGGGATCAAATGACCTGTCTAGCAGGATCATTACACCTCAGCATTGTCTGAGTTGGTGATTATTATGTACTGTTCTTGGTAAAAAAAGTATATAAATAAAATACAATCAATATACTAATGGGTGTATAAACTATTGGCTATCCACTGGTATCTGCTACGGTTGATACAGCAGCACAGTAGAATGGCAATCACAGGCCAACTGAGGTGGAGATGAAGAACACCAGGGGATCCCACCCCCTCTGAGCACCCCCCCCCCCCCCGTCACCCACCCTGATAGCCCTCCTGACAACCCCCCACACCCACTGAGGACATACACCAGACACAGATTGTACTCCTTATGGACTTAAATGGGAAATATATACAAGAAAATACACTTTTTCCCAAACACAGTGTGTCTAAACTCTGGTGTCCAAACACCCAGCGTGCCCTAGACCTTCTGTCTGAGGAACAACTAGGTTCACCCAGCCACATAATAATACACCCAGCGCCCCCTAGACCTTCTGTCTGAGGACCAACTAGGTTCACCCAGCCACATAATAATACACCCAGCGCCCCCTAGACCTTCTGTCTGAGGACCAACTAGGTTCACCCAGCCACATAATAATACACCCAGCGCCCCCTAGACCTTCTGTCTGAGGACCAACTAGGTTCACCCAGCGCCCCCTAGACCTTCTGTCTGAGGACCAACTAGGTTCACCCAGCCACATAATAATACACCCAGCGCCCCCTAGACCTTCTGTCTGAGGACCAACTAGGTTCACCCAGCGCCCCCTAGAACTTCTGTCTGAGGACCAACTAGGGTCACCCAGCCACATAATAATACACCCAGCGCCCCCTAGACCTTCTGTCTGAGGACCAACTAGGTTCACCCAGCCACATAATAATACACCCAGCGACCCCTAGACCTTCTGTCTGAGGACCAACTAGGTTCACCCAGCCACATAATAATACACACATTGCCACCTAGACCTTCTGTCTGAGGACCAACTAGGTTCACCCAGCGCCCCCTAGACCTTCTGTCTGAGGACCAACTAGGTTCACCCAGCCACATAATAATACACCCAGAGCCCCCTAGACCTTCTGTCTGAGGACCAACTAGGTTCACCCAGCCACATAATAATACACCCAGCGCCCCCTAGACCTTCTGTCTGAGGACCAACTAGGTTCACCCAGCGCCCCCTAGACCTTCTGTCTGAGGACCAACTAGGTTCACCCAGCGCCCCCTAGACCTTCTGTCTGAGGACCAACTAGGTTCACCCAGCGCCCCCTAGACCTTCTGTCTGTGGACCAACTAGGTTCACCCAGCCACATAATAATACACCCAGCGCCCCCTAGACCTTCTGTCTGAGGACCAACTAGGTTCACCCAGCCACATAATAATACACCCAGCGCCCCCTAGACCTTCTGTCTGAGGACCAACTAGGTTCACCCAGCGCCCCCTAGACCTTCTGTCTGAGGACCAACTAGGTTCACCCAGCGCCACATAGACCTTCTGTCTGAGGACCAACTAGGTTCACCCAGCCACATAATAATACACCCAGCGCCCCCTAGACCTTCTGTCTGAGGACCAACTAGGGTCCCCCAGCCACATAATAATACACCCAGCGCCCCCTAGACCTTCTGTCTGAGGACCAACTAGGTTCACCCAGCGCCCCCTAGACCTTCTGTCTGAGGACCAACTAGGTTCACCCAGCGCCCCCTAGACCTTCTGTCTGAGGACCAACTAGGTTCACCCAGCCACATAATAATACACCCAGCGCCCCCTAGACCTTCTGTCTGAGGACCAACTAGGTTCACCCAGCGCCCCCTAGACCTTCTGTCTGAGGACCAACTAGGTTCACCCAGCGCCCCCTAGACCTTCTGTCTGAGGACCAACTAGGTTCACCCAGCCACATAATAATACACCCAGCGCCCCCTAGACCTTCTGTCTGAGGACCAACTAGGTTCACCCAGCCACATAATAATACACCCAGCGACCCCTAGACCTTCTGTCTGAGGACCAACTAGGTTCACCCAGCGCCCCCTAGACCTTCTGTCTGAGGACCAACTAGGTTCACCCAGCCACATAATAATACACCCAGCGCCCCCTAGACCTTCTGTCTGAGGACCAACTAGGTTCACCCAGCCACATAATAATACACCCAGCGCCCCCTAGACCTTCTGTCTGAGGACCAACTAGGTTCACCCAGCCACATAATAATACACCCAGCGCCCCCTAGACCTTCTGTCTGAGGACCAACTAGGTTCACCCAGCGCCCCCTAGACCTTCTGTCTGAGGACCAACTAGGTTCACCCAGCCACATAATAATACACCCAGCGCCCCCTAGACCTTCTGTCTGAGGACCAACTAGGTTCACCCAGCCACATAATAATACACCCAGCGCCCCCTAGACCTTCTGTCTGAGGACCAACTAGGGTCCCCCAGCCACATAATAATACACCCAGCGCCCCCTAGACCTTCTGTCTGAGGACCAACTAGGTTCACCAAGCACCCCCTAGACCTTCTGTCTGAGGACCAACTAGGTTCACCCAGCGCCCCCTAGACCTTCTGTCTGAGGACCAACTAGGTTCACCCAGCCACATAATAATACACCCAGCGCCCCCTAGACCTTCTGTCTGAGGACCAACTAGGGTCACCCAGCGCCCCCTAGACCTTCTGTCTGAGGACCAACTAGGTTCACCCAGCCACATAATAATACACCCAGCGCCCCCTAGACCTTCTGTCTGAGGACCAACTAGGTTCACCCAGCCACATAATAATACACCCAGCGCCCCCTAGACCTTCTGTCTGAGGACCAACTAGGTTCACCCAGCCACATAATAATACACACAGCGCCCCCTAGACCTTCTGTCTGAGGACCAACTAGGTTCACCCAGCGCCCCCTAGACCTTCTGTCTGAGGACCAACTAGGTTCACCCAGCGCCCCCTAGACCTTCTGTCTGAGGAACAACTAGGTTCACCCAGCCACATAATAATACACCCAGCGCCCCCTAGACCTTCTGTCTGAGGACCAACTAGGGTCACCCAGCCACATAATAATACACCCAGCGCCCCCTAGACCTTCTGTCTGAGGACCAACTAGGTTCACCCAGCCACATAATAATACACCCAGCGCCCCCTAGACCTTCTGTCTGAGGACCAACTAGGTTCACCCAGCACCCCCTAGACCTTCTGTCTGAGGACCAACTAGGTTCACCCAGCGCCCCCTAGACCTTCTGTCTGAGGACCAACTAGGTTCACCCAGCGCCCCCTAGACCTTCTGTCTGAGGACCAACTAGGTTCACCCAGCCACATAATAATACACACAGCGCCCCCTAGACCTTCTGTCTGAGGACCAACTAGGTTCACCCAGCGCCCCCTAGACCTTCTGTCTGAGGACCAACTAGGTTCACCCAGCGCCCCCTTGACCTTCTGTCTGAGGACCAACTAGGTTCACCCAGCCACATAATAATACACCCAGCGCCCCCTAGACCTTCTGTCTGAGGACCAACTAGGGTCACCCAGCCACATAATAATACACCCAGCGCCCCCTAGACCTTCTGTCTGAGGACCAACTAGGTTCACCCAGCCACATAATAATACACCCAGCGCCACCTAGACCTTCTGTCTGAGGACCAACTAGGTTCACCCAGCGCCCCCTAGACCTTCTGTCTGAGGACCAACTAGGTTCACCCAGCGCCCCCTAGACCTTCTGTCTGAGGACCAACTAGGTTCACCCAGCGCCCCCTAGACCTTCTGTCTGAGGACCAACTAGGTTCACCCAGCCACATAATAATACACCCAGCGCCCCCTAGACCTTCTGTCTGAGGACCAACTAGGTTCACCCAGCCACATAATAATACACCCAGCGCCCCCTAGACCTTCTGTCTGAGGACCAACTAGGTTCACCCAGCGCCCCCTAGACCTTCTGTCTGAGGACCAACTAGGTTCACCCAGCCACATAATAATACACCCAGCGCCCCCTAGACCTTCTGTCTGAGGACCAACTAGGTTCACCCAGCCACATAATAATACACCCAGCGCCCCCTAGACCTTCTGTCTGAGGACCAACTAGGGTCCCCCAGCCACATAATAATACACCCAGCGCCCCCTAGACCTTCTGTCTGAGGACCAACTAGGTTCACCAAGCACCCCCTAGACCTTCTGTCTGAGGACCAACTAGGTTCACCCAGCGCCCCCTAGACCTTCTGTCTGAGGACCAACTAGGTTCACCCAGCCACATAATAATACACCCAGCGCCCCCTAGACCTTCTGTCTGAGGACCAACTAGGGTCACCCAGCGCCCCCTAGACCTTCTGTCTGAGGACCAACTAGGTTCACCCAGCCACATAATAATACACCCAGCGCCCCCTAGACCTTCTGTCTGAGGACCAACTAGGTTCACCCAGCCACATAATAATACACCCAGCGCCCCCTAGACCTTCTGTCTGAGGACCAACTAGGTTCACCCAGCCACATAATAATACACACAGCGCCCCCTAGACCTTCTGTCTGAGGACCAACTAGGTTCACCCAGCGCCCCCTAGACCTTCTGTCTGAGGACCAACTAGGTTCACCCAGCGCCCCCTAGACCTTCTGTCTGAGGAACAACTAGGTTCACCCAGCCACATAATAATACACCCAGCGCCCCCTAGACCTTCTGTCTGAGGACCAACTAGGGTCACCCAGCCACATAATAATACACCCAGCGCCCCCTAGACCTTCTGTCTGAGGACCAACTAGGTTCACCCAGCCACATAATAATACACCCAGCGCCCCCTAGACCTTCTGTCTGAGGACCAACTAGGTTCACCCAGCACCCCCTAGACCTTCTGTCTGAGGACCAACTAGGTTCACCCAGCGCCCCCTAGACCTTCTGTCTGAGGACCAACTAGGTTCACCCAGCGCCCCCTAGACCTTCTGTCTGAGGACCAACTAGGTTCACCCAGCCACATAATAATACACACAGCGCCCCCTAGACCTTCTGTCTGAGGACCAACTAGGTTCACCCAGCGCCCCCTAGACCTTCTGTCTGAGGACCAACTAGGTTCACCCAGCGCCCCCTAGACCTTCTGTCTGAGGACCAACTAGGTTCACCCAGCCACATAATAATACACCCAGCGCCCCCTAGACCTTCTGTCTGAGGACCAACTAGGGTCACCCAGCCACATAATAATACACCCAGCGCCCCCTAGACCTTCTGTCTGAGGACCAACTAGGTTCACCCAGCCACATAATAATACACCCAGCGCCCCCTAGACCTTCTGTCTGAGGACCAACTAGGTTCACCCAGCGCCCCCTAGACCTTCTGTCTGAGGACCAACTAGGTTCACCCAGCGCCCCCTAGACCTTCTGTCTGAGGACCAACTAGGTTCACCCAGCGCCCCCTAGACCTTCTGTCTGAGGACCAACTAGGTTCACCCAGCCACATAATAATACACCCAGCGCCCCCTAGACCTTCTGTCTGAGGACCAACTAGGTTCACCCAGCCACATAATAATACACCCAGCGCCCCCTAGACCTTCTGTCTGAGGACCAACTAGGTTCACCCAGCCACATAATAATACACACAGCGCCCCCTAGACCTTCTGTCTGAGGACCAACTAGGTTCACCCAGCGCCCCCTAGACCTTCTGTCTGAGGACCAACTAGGTTCACCCAGCGCCCCCTAGACCTTCTGTCTGAGGAACAACTAGGTTCACCCAGCCACATAATAATACACCCAGCGCCCCCTAGACCTTCTGTCTGAGGACCAACTAGGGTCACCCAGCCACATAATAATACACCCAGCGCCCCCTAGACCTTCTGTCTGAGGACCAACTAGGTTCACCCAGCCACATAATAATACACCCAGCGCCCCCTAGACCTTCTGTCTGAGGACCAACTAGGTTCACCCAGCACCCCCTAGACCTTCTGTCTGAGGACCAACTAGGTTCACCCAGCGCCCCCTAGACCTTCTGTCTGAGGACCAACTAGGTTCACCCAGCGCCCCCTAGACCTTCTGTCTGAGGACCAACTAGGTTCACCCAGCCACATAATAATACACACAGCGCCCCCTAGACCTTCTGTCTGAGGACCAACTAGGTTCACCCAGCGCCCCCTAGACCTTCTGTCTGAGGACCAACTAGGTTCACCCAGCGCCCCCTTGACCTTCTGTCTGAGGACCAACTAGGTTCACCCAGCCACATAATAATACACCCAGCGCCCCCTAGACCTTCTGTCTGAGGACCAACTAGGGTCACCCAGCCACATAATAATACACCCAGCGCCCCCTAGACCTTCTGTCTGAGGACCAACTAGGTTCACCCAGCCACATAATAATACACCCAGCGCCACCTAGACCTTCTGTCTGAGGACCAACTAGGTTCACCCAGCGCCCCCTAGACCTTCTGTCTGAGGACCAACTAGGTTCACCCAGCGCCCCCTAGACCTTCTGTCTGAGGACCAACTAGGTTCACCCAGCGCCCCCTAGACCTTCTGTCTGAGGACCAACTAGGTTCACCCAGCCACATAATAATACACCCAGCGCCCCCTAGACCTTCTGTCTGAGGACCAACTAGGTTCACCCAGCCACATAATAATACACCCAGCGCCCCCTAGACCTTCTGTCTGAGGACCAACTAGGTTCACCCAGCGCCCCCTAGACCTTCTGTCTGAGGACCAACTAGGTTCACCCAGCCAAATAATAATACACCCAGCGCCCCCTAGACCTTCTGTCTGAGGACCAACTAGGTTCACCCAGCCACATAATAATACACCCAGCGCCCCCTAGACCTTCTGTCTGAGGACCAACTAGGGTCCCCCAGCCACATAATAATACACCCAGCGCCCCCTAGACCTTCTGTCTGAGGACCAACTAGGTTCACCAAGCACCCCCTAGACCTTCTGTCTGAGGACCAACTAGGTTCACCCAGCGCCCCCTAGACCTTCTGTCTGAGGACCAACTAGGTTCACCCAGCCACATAATAATACACCCAGCGCCCCCTAGACCTTCTGTCTGAGGACCAACTAGGGTCACCCAGCGCCCCCTAGACCTTCTGTCTGAGGACCAACTAGGTTCACCCAGCCACATAATAATACACCCAGCGCCCCCTAGACCTTCTGTCTGAGGACCAACTAGGTTCACCCAGCCACATAATAATACACCCAGCGCCCCCTAGACCTTCTGTCTGAGGACCAACTAGGTTCACCCAGCCACATAATAATACACACAGCGCCCCCTAGACCTTCTGTCTGAGGACCAACTAGGTTCACCCAGCGCCCCCTAGACCTTCTGTCTGAGGACCAACTAGGTTCACCCAGCGCCCCCTAGACCTTCTGTCTGAGGAACAACTAGGTTCACCCAGCCACATAATAATACACCCAGCGCCCCCTAGACCTTCTGTCTGAGGACCAACTAGGGTCACCCAGCCACATAATAATACACCCAGCGCCCCCTAGACCTTCTGTCTGAGGACCAACTAGGTTCACCCAGCCACATAATAATACACCCAGCGCCCCCTAGACCTTCTGTCTGAGGACCAACTAGGTTCACCCAGCACCCCCTAGACCTTCTGTCTGAGGACCAACTAGGTTCACCCAGCGCCCCCTAGACCTTCTGTCTGAGGACCAACTAGGTTCACCCAGCGCCCCCTAGACCTTCTGTCTGAGGACCAACTAGGTTCACCCAGCCACATAATAATACACACAGCGCCCCCTAGACCTTCTGTCTGAGGACCAACTAGGTTCACCCAGCGCCCCCTAGACCTTCTGTCTGAGGACCAACTAGGTTCACCCAGCGCCCCCTAGACCTTCTGTCTGAGGACCAACTAGGTTCACCCAGCCACATAATAATACACCCAGCGCCCCCTAGACCTTCTGTCTGAGGACCAACTAGGGTCACCCAGCCACATAATAATACACCCAGCGCCCCCTAGACCTTCTGTCTGAGGACCAACTAGGTTCACCCAGCCACATAATAATACACCCAGCGCCCCCTAGACCTTCTGTCTGAGGACCAACTAGGTTCACCCAGCGCCCCCTAGACCTTCTGTCTGAGGACCAACTAGGTTCACCCAGCGCCCCCTAGACCTTCTGTCTGAGGACCAACTAGGTTCACCCAGCGCCCCCTAGACCTTCTGTCTGAGGACCAACTAGGTTCACCCAGCCACATAATAATACACCCAGCGCCCCCTAGACCTTCTGTCTGAGGACCAACTAGGTTCACCCAGCCACATAATAATACACCCAGCGCCCCCTAGACCTTCTGTCTGAGGACCAACTAGGTTCACCCAGCGCCCCCTAGACCTTCTGTCTGAGGACCAACTAGGTTCACCCAGCCACATAATAATACACCCAGCGCCACCTAGACCTTCTGTCTGAGGACCAACTAGGTTCACCCAGCCACATAATAATACACCCAGCGCCCCCTAGACCTTCTGTCTGAGGACCAACTAGGGTCCCCCAGCCACATAATAATACACCCAGCGCCCCCTAGACCTTCTGTCTGAGGACCAACTAGGTTCACCCAGCGCCCCCTAGACCTTCTGTCTGAGGACCAACTAGGTTCACCCAGCGCCCCCTAGACCTTCTGTCTGAGGACCAACTAGGTTCACCCAGCCACATAATAATACGCCCAGCGCCCCCTAGACCTTCTGTCTGAGGACCAACTAGGTTCACCCAGCGCCCCCTAGACCTTCTGTCTGAGGACCAACTAGGTTCACCCAGCGCCCCCTAGACCTTCTGTCTGAGGACCAACTAGGTTCACCCAGCCACATAATAATACACCCAGCGCCCCCTAGACCTTCTGTCTGAGGACCAACTAGGTTCACCCAGCCACATAATAATACACCCAGCGACCCCTAGACCTTCTGTCTGAGGACCAACTAGGTTCACCCAGCGCCCCCTAGACCTTCTGTCTGAGGACCAACTAGGTTCACCCAGCCACATAATAATAACCCAGCGCCCCCTAGACCTTCTGTCTGAGGACCAACTAGGTTCACCCAGCCACATAATAATACACCCAGCGCCCCCTAGACCTTCTGTCTGAGGACCAACTAGGTTCACCCAGCGCCCCCTAGACCTTCTGTCTGAGGACCAACTAGGTTCACCCAGCCACATAATAATACACCCAGCGCCCCCTAGACCTTCTGTCTGAGGACCAACTAGGTTCACCCAGCCACATAATAATACACCCAGCGCCCCCTAGACCTTCTGTCTGAGGACCAACTAGGGTCCCCCAGCCACATAATAATACACCCAGCGCCCCCTAGACCTTCTGTCTGAGGACCAACTAGGTTCACCCAGCACCCCCTAGACCTTCTGTCTGAGGACCAACTAGGTTCACCCAGCGCCCCCTAGACCTTCTGTCTGAGGACCAACTAGGTTCACCCAGCCACATAATAATACACCCAGCGCCCCCTAGACCTTCTGTCTGAGGACCAACTAGGGTCACCCAGCGCCCCCTAGACCTTCTGTCTGAGGACCAACTAGGTTCACCCAGCCACATAATAATACACCCAGCGCCCCCTAGACCTTCTGTCTGAGGACCAACTAGGTTCACCCAGCCACATAATAATACACCCAGCGCCCCCTAGACCTTCTGTCTGAGGACCAACTAGGTTCACCCAGCCACATAATAATACACACAGCGCCCCCTAGACCTTCTGTCTGAGGACCAACTAGGTTCACCCAGCGCCCCTTAGACCTTCTGTCTGAGGACCAACTAGGTTCACCCAGCGCCCCCTAGACCTTCTGTCTGAGGAACAACTAGGTTCACCCAGCCACATAATAATACACCCAGCGCCCCCTAGACCTTCTGTCTGAGGACCAACTAGGGTCACCCAGCCACATAATAATACACCCAGCGCCCCCTAGACCTTCTGTCTGAGGACCAACTAGGTTCACCCAGCCACATAATAATACACCCAGCGCCCCCTAGACCTTCTGTCTGAGGACCAACTAGGTTCACCCAGCGCCCCCTAGACCTTCTGTCTGAGGACCAACTAGGTTCACCCAGCGCCCCCTAGACCTTCTGTCTGAGGACCAACTAGGTTCACCCAGCGCCCCCTAGACCTTCTGTCTGAGGACCAACTAGGTTCACCCAGCCACATAATAATACACACAGCGCCCCCAAGACCTTCTGTCTGAGGACCAACTAGGTTCACCCAGCGCCCCCTAGACCTTCTGTCTGAGGACCAACTAGGTTCACCCAGCGCCCCCTAGACCTTCTGTCTGAGGAACAGCTAGGTTCACCCAGCCACATAATAATACACCCAGCGCCCCCTAGACCTTCTGTCTGAGGACCAACTAGGGTCACCCAGCCACATAATAATACACCCAGCGCCCCCTAGACCTTCTGTCTGAGGACCAACTAGGTTCACCCAGCCACATAATAATACACCCAGCGCCCCCTAGACCTTCTGTCTGAGGACCAACTAGGTTCACCCAGCGCCCCCTAGACCTTCTGTCTGAGGACCAACTAGGTTCACCCAGCGCCCCCTAGACCTTCTGTCTGAGGACCAACTAGGTTCACCCAGCGCCCCCTAGACCTTCTGTCTGAGGACCAACTAGGTTCACCCAGCCACATAATAATACACCCAGCGCCCCCTAGACCTTCTGTCTGAGGACCAACTAGGTTCACCCAGCCACATAATAATACACCCAGCGCCCCCTAGACCTTCTGTCTGAGGACCAACTAGGTTCACCCAGCCACATAATAATACACCCAGCGCCCCCTAGACCTTCTGTCTGAGGACCAACTAGGTTCACCCAGCGCCCCCTAGACCTTCTGTCTGAGGACCAACTAGGTTCACCCAGCCACATAATAATACACCCAGCGCCCCCTAGACCTTCTGTCTGAGGACCAACTAGGTTCACCCAGCGCCCCCTAGACCTTCTGTCTGAGGACCAACTAGGTTCACCCAGCGCCCCCTAGACCTTCTGTCTGAGGACCAACTAGGTTCACCCAGCGCCCCCTAGACCTTCTGTCTGAGGACCAACTAGGTTCACCCAGCCACATAATAATACACCCAGCGCCCCCTAGACCTTCTGTCTGAGGACCAACTAGGTTCACCCAGCCACATAATAATACACCCAGCGCCCCCTAGACCTTCTGTCTGAGGACCAACTAGGTTCACCCAGCGCCCCCTATACCTTCTGTCTGAGGACCAACTAGGTTCACCCAGCCACATAATAATACACCCAGCGCCACCTAGACCTTCTGTCTGAGGACCAACTAGGTTCACCCAGCCACATAATAATACACCCAGCGCCCCCTAGACCTTCTGTCTGAGGACCAACTAGGGTCCCCCAGCCACATAATAATACACCCAGCGCCCCCTAGACCTTCTGTCTGAGGACCAACTAGGTTCACCCAGCGCCCCCTAGACCTTCTGTCTGAGGACCAACTAGGTTCACCCAGCGCCCCCTAGACCTTCTGTCTGAGGACCAACTAGGTTCACCCAGCCACATAATAATACACCCAGCGCCCCCTAGACCTTCTGTCTGAGGACCAACTAGGTTCACCCAGCGCCCCCTAGACCTTCTGTCTGAGGACCAACTAGGTTCACCCAGCGCCCCCTAGACCTTCTGTCTGAGGACCAACTAGGTTCACCCAGCCACATAATAATACACCCAGCGCCCCCTAGACCTTCTGTCTGAGGACCAACTAGGTTCACCCAGCCACATAATAATACACCCAGCGACCCCTAGACCTTCTGTCTGAGGACCAACTAGGTTCACCCAGCGCCCCCTAGACCTTCTGTCTGAGGACCAACTAGGTTCACCCAGCCACATAATAATACACCCAGCGCCCCCTAGACCTTCTGTCTGAGGACCAACTAGGTTCACCCAGCCACATAATAATACACCCAGCGCCCCCTAGACCTTCTGTCTGAGGACCAACTAGGTTCACCCAGCCACATAATAATACACCCAGCGCCCCCTAGACCTTCTGTCTGAGGACCAACTAGGTTCACCCAGCGCCCCCTAGACCTTCTGTCTGAGGACCAACTAGGTTCACCCAGCCACATAATAATACACCCAGCGCCCCCTAGACCTTCTGTCTGAGGACCAACTAGGTTCACCCAGCCACATAATAATACACCCAGCGCCCCCTAGACCTTCTGTCTGAGGACCAACTAGGGTCCCCCAGCCACATAATAATACACCCAGCGCCCCCTAGACCTTCTGTCTGAGGACCAACTAGGTTCACCCAGCACCCCCTAGACCTTCTGTCTGAGGACCAACTAGGTTCACCCAGCGCCCCCTAGACCTTCTGTCTGAGGACCAACTAGGTTCACCCAGCCACATAATAATACACCCAGCGCCCCCTAGACCTTCTGTCTGAGGACCAACTAGGGTCACCCAGCGCCCCCTAGACCTTCTGTCTGAGGACCAACTAGGTTCACCCAGCCACATAATAATACACCCAGCGCCCCCTAGACCTTCTGTCTGAGGACCAACTAGGTTCACCCAGCCACATAATAATACACCCAGCGCCCCCTAGACCTTCTGTCTGAGGACCAACTAGGTTCACCCAGCCACATAATAATACACACAGCGCCCCCTAGACCTTCTGTCTGAGGACCAACTAGGTTCACCCAGCGCCCCCTAGACCTTCTGTCTGAGGACCAACTAGGTTCACCCAGCGCCCCCTAGACCTTCTGTCTGAGGAACAACTAGGTTCACCCAGCCACATAATAATACACCCAGCGCCCCCTAGACCTTCTGTCTGAGGACCAACTAGGGTCACCCAGCCACATAATAATACACCCAGCGCCCCCTAGACCTTCTGTCTGAGGACCAACTAGGTTCACCCAGCCACATAATAATACACCCAGCGCCCCCTAGACCTTCTGTCTGAGGACCAACTAGGTTCACCCAGCGCCCCCTAGACCTTCTGTCTGAGGACCAACTAGGTTCACCCAGCGCCCCCTAGACCTTCTGTCTGAGGACCAACTAGGTTCACCCAGCGCCCCCTAGACCTTCTGTCTGAGGACCAACTAGGTTCACCCAGCCACATAATAATACACACAGCGCCCCCTAGACCTTCTGTCTGAGGACCAACTAGGTTCACCCAGCGCCCCCTAGACCTTCTGTCTGAGGACCAACTAGGTTCACCCAGCGCCCCCTAGACCTTCTGTCTGAGGAACAACTAGGTTCACCCAGCCACATAATAATACACCCAGCGCCCCCTAGACCTTCTGTCTGAGGACCAACTAGGTTCACCCAGCGCCCCCTAGACCTTCTGTCTGAGGACCAACTAGGTTCACCCAGCGCCCCCTAGACCTTCTGTCTGAGGACCAACTAGGTTCACCCAGCGCCCCCTAGACCTTCTGTCTGAGGACCAACTAGGTTCACCCAGCCACATAATAATACACCCAGCGCCCCCTAGACCTTCTGTCTGAGGACCAACTAGGTTCACCCAGCCACATAATAATACACCCAGCGCCCCCTAGACCTTCTGTCTGAGGACCAACTAGGTTCACCCAGCCACATAATAATACACCCAGCGCCCCCTAGACCTTCTGTCTGAGGACCAACTAGGTTCACCCAGCGCCCCCTAGACCTTCTGTCTGAGGACCAACTAGGTTCACCCAGCCACATAATAATACACCCAGCGCCCCCTAGACCTTCTGTCTGAGGACCAACTAGGTTCACCCAGCCACATAATAATACACCCAGCGCCCCCTAGACCTTCTGTCTGGGGACCAACTAGTTTCACCCAGCCACATAATAATACACCCAGCGCCCCCTAGACCTTCTGTCTGAGGACCAACTAGGGTCCCCCAGCCACATAATAATACACCCAGCGCCCCCTAGACCTTCTGTCTGAGGACCAACTAGGTTCACCCAGCGCCCCCTAGACCTTCTGTCTGAGGACCAACTAGGTTCACCCAGCCACATAATAATACACCCAGCGCCCCCTAGACCTTCTGTCTGAGGACCAACTAGGTTCACCCAGCGCCCCCTAGACCTTCTGTCTGAGGACCAACTAGGTTCACCCAGCGCCCCCTAGACCTTCTGTCTGAGGACCAACTAGGTTCACCCAGCCACATAATAATACACCCAGCGCCCCCTAGACCTTCTGTCTGAGGACCAACTAGGTTCACCCAGCCACATAATAATACACCCAGCGACCCCTAGACCTTCTGTCTGAGGACCAACTAGGTTCACCCAGCGCCCCCTAGACCTTCTGTCTGCGGACCAACTAGGTTCACCCAGCCACATAATAATACACCCAGCGCCCCCTAGACCTTCTGTCTGAGGACCAACTAGGTTCACCCAGCCACATAATAATACACCCAGCGCCCCCTAGACCTTCTGTCTGAGGACCAACTAGGTTCACCCAGCGCCCCCTAGACCTTCTGTCTGAGGACCAACTAGGTTCACCCAGCCACATAATAATACACCCAGCGCCCCCTAGACCTTCTGTCTGAGGACCAACTAGGTTTACCCAGCCACATAATAATACACCCAGCGCCCCCTAGACCTTCTGTCTGAGGACCAACTAGGGTCCCCCAGCCACATAATAATACACCCAGCGCCCCCTAGACCTTCTGTCTGAGGACCAACTAGGTTCACCCAGCACCCCCTAGACCTTCTGTCTGAGGACCAACTAGGTTCACCCAGCGCCCCCTAGACCTTCTGTCTGAGGACCAACTAGGGTCACCCAGCGCCCCCTAGACCTTCTGTCTGAGGACCAACTAGGGTTACCCAGCCACATAATAATACACCCAGCGCCCCCTAGACCTTCTGTCTGAGGACCAACTAGGTTCACCCAGCCACATAATAATACACCCAGCGCCCCCTAGACCTTCTGTCTGAGGACCAACTAGGTTCACCCAGCGCCCCCTAGACCTTCTGTCTGAGGACCAACTAGGGTCACCCAGCCACATAATAATACACCCAGCGCCCCCTAGACCTTCTGTCTGAGGTCCAACTAGGGTCACCCAGCGCCCCCTAGACCTTCTGTCTGAGGTCCAACTAGGGTCACCCAGCCACATAATAATACACCCAGCGCCCCCTAGACCTTCTGTATGAGGACCAACTAGGTTCACCCAGCCACATAATAATACACCCAGCACCCCCTAGACCCTCTGTCTGAGGACCAACTAGGGTCACCCAGCGCCCCCTAGACCTTCTGTCTGAGGACCAACTAGGTTCACCCAGCCACATGATAATACACCCAGCGCCCCCTAGACCTTCTGTCTGAGGACCAACTAGGTTCACCCAGCGCCCCCTAGACCTTCTGTCTGAGGACCAACTAGGTTCACCCAGCCACATGATAATACACCCAGCGCCCCCTAGACCTTCTGTCTGAGGACCAACTAGGTTCACCCAGCCACATGATAATACACCCAGCGCCCCCTAGACCTTCTGTCTGAGGACCAACTAGGTTCACCCAGCCACATAATAATACACCCAGCGCCCCCTAGACCTTCTGTCTGAGGACCAACTAGGTTCACCCAGCCACATAATAATACACACAGCGCCCCCTAGACCTTCTGTCTGAGGACCAACTAGGTTCACCCAGCGCCCCCTAGACCTTCTGTCTGAGGACCAACTAGGTTCACCCAGCGCCCCCTAGACCTTCTGTCTGAGGAACAACTAGGTTCACCCAGCCACATAATAATACACCCAGCGCCCCCTAGACCTTCTGTCTGAGGACCAACTAGGGTCACCCAGCCACATAATAATACACCCAGCGCCCCCTAGACCTTCTGTCTGAGGACCAACTAGGTTCACCCAGCCACATAATAATACACCCAGCGCCCCCTAGACCTTCTGTCTGAGGACCAACTAGGTTCACCCAGCGCCCCCTAGACCTTCTGTCTGAGGACCAACTAGGTTCACCCAGCGCCCCCTAGACCTTCTGTCTGAGGACCAACTAGGTTCACCCAGCGCCCCCTAGACCTTCTGTCTGAGGACCAACTAGGTTCACCCAGCCACATAATAATACACCCAGCGCCCCCTAGACCTTCTGTCTGAGGACCAACTAGGTTCACCCAGCCACATAATAATACACCCAGCGCCCCCTAGACCTTCTGTCTGAGGACCAACTAGGTTCACCCAGCCACATAATAATACACCCAGCGCCCCCTAGACCTTCTGTCTGAGGACCAACTAGGTTCACCCAGCGCCCCCTAGACCTTCTGTCTGAGGACCAACTAGGTTCACCCAGCCACATAATAATACACCCAGCGCCCCCTAGACCTTCTGTCTGAGGACCAACTAGGTTCACCCAGCCACATAATAATACACCCAGCGCCCCCTAGACCTTCTGTCTGGGGACCAACTAGGTTCACCCAGCCACATAATAATACACCCAGCGCCCCCTAGACCTTCTGTCTGAGGACCAACTAGGTTCACCCAGCCACATAATAATACACCCAGCGCCCCCTAGACCTTCTGTCTGAGGACCAACTAGGGTCCCCCAGCCACATAATAATACACCCAGCGCCCCCTAGACCTTCTGTCTGAGGACCAACTAGGTTCACCCAGCGCCCCCTAGACCTTCTGTCTGAGGACCAACTAGGTTCACCCAGCCACATAATAATACACCCAGCGCCCCCTAGACCTTCTGTCTGAGGACCAACTAGGTTCACCCAGCGCCCCCTAGACCTTCTGTCTGAGGACCAACTAGGTTCACCCAGCGCCCCCTAGACCTTCTGTCTGAGGACCAACTAGGTTCACCCAGCCACATAATAATACACCCAGCGCCCCCTAGACCTTCTGTCTGAGGACCAACTAGGTTCACCCAGCCACATAATAATACACCCAGCGACCCCTAGACCTTCTGTCTGAGGACCAACTAGGTTCACCCAGCGCCCCCTAGACCTTCTGTCTGAGGACCAACTAGGTTCACCCAGCCACATAATAATACACCCAGCGCCCCCTAGACCTTCTGTCTGAGGACCAACTAGGTTCACCCAGCCACATAATAATACACCCAGCGCCCCCTAGACCTTCTGTCTGAGGACCAACTAGGTTCACCCAGCGCCCCCTAGACCTTCTGTCTGAGGACCAACTAGGTTCACCCAGCCACATAATAATACACCCAGCGCCCCCTAGACCTTCTGTCTGAGGACCAACTAGGTTCACCCAGCCACATAATAATACACCCAGCGCCCCCTAGACCTTCTGTCTGAGGACCAACTAGGGTCCCCCAGCCACATAATAATACACCCAGCGCCCCCTAGACCTTCTGTCTGAGGACCAACTAGGTTCACCCAGCACCCCCTAGACCTTCTGTCTGAGGACCAACTAGGTTCACCCAGCGCCCCCTAGACCTTCTGTCTGAGGACCAACTAGGGTCACCCAGCGCCCCCTAGACCTTCTGTCTGAGGACCAACTAGGTTCACCCAGCCACATAATAATACACCCAGCGCCCCCTAGACCTTCTGTCTGAGGACCAACTAGGTTCACCCAGCCACATAATAATACACCCAGCGCCCCCTAGACCTTCGGTCTGGGGACCAACTAGGTTCACCCAGCCACATAATAATACACCCAGCGCCCCCTAGACCTTCTGTCTGAGGACCAACTAGGTTCACCCAGCCACATAATAATACACCCAGCGCCCCCTAGACCTTCTGTCTGAGGACCAACTAGGTTCACCCAGCCACATAATAATACACCCAGCGCCCC
Organism: Salvelinus alpinus; assembly: GCF_045679555.1. NCBI lineage: Eukaryota > Metazoa > Chordata > Actinopteri > Salmoniformes > Salmonidae > Salvelinus > Salvelinus alpinus. Next base: position 52,006,812 of record NC_092102.1, on the reverse strand, counting down.
CTAGACCTTCTGTCTGAGGACCAACTAGGTTCACCCAGCGCCCCCTAGACCTTCTGTCTGAGGACCAACTAGGTTCACCCAGCGCCCCCTAGACCTTCTGTCTGAGGACCAACTAGGGTCACCCAGCCACATAATAATACACCCAGCGCCCCCTAGACCTTCTGTCTGAGGTCCAACTAGGGTCACCCAGCGCCCCCTAGACCTTCTGTCTGAGGTCCAACTAGGGTCACCCAGCCACATAATAATACACCCAGCGCCCCCTAGACCTTCTGTATGAGGACCAACTAGGTTCACCCAGCCACATAATAATACACCCAGCACCCCCTAGACCCTCTGTCTGAGGACCAACTAGGGTCACCCAGCGCCCCCTAGACCTTCTGTCTGAGGACCAACTAGGTTCACCCAGCCACATGATAATACACCCAGCGCCCCCTAGACCTTCTGTCTGAGGACCAACTAGGTTCACCCAGCGCCCCCTAGACCTTCTGTCTGAGGACCAACTAGGTTCACCCAGCCACATGATAATACACCCAGCGCCCCCTAGACCTTCTGTCTGAGGACCAACTAGGTTCACCCAGCCACATGATAATACACCCAGCGCCCCCTAGACCTTCTGTCTGAGGACCAACTAGGTTCACCCAGCGCCCCCTAGACCTTCTGTCTGAGGACCAACTAGGTTCACCCAGCGCCCCCTAGACCTTCTGTCTGAGGACCAACTAGGGTCACCCAGCGCCCCCTAGACCTTCTGTCTGAGGACCAACTAGGGTCACCCAGCCACATAATAATACACCCAGCGCCCCCTAGACCTCCTGTCTGAGGACCAACTAGGGTCACCCAGCCACATAATAATACACCCAGCGCCCCCTAGACCTTCTGTCTGAGGACCAACTAGGTTCACCCAGCCACATAATAATACACCCAGCGCCCCCTAGACCTTCTGTCTGAGGACCAACTAGGGTCCCCCAGCCACATAATAATACACCCAGCGCCCCCTAGACCTTCTGTCTGAGGACCAACTAGGTTCACCCAGCGCCCCCTAGACCTTCTGTCTGAGGACCAACTAGGTTCACCCAGCCACATAATAATACACCCAGCGCCCCCTAGACCTTCTGTCTGAGGACCAACTAGGTTCACCCAGCGCCCCCTAGACCTTCTGTCTGAGGACCAACTAGGTTCACCCAGCGCCCCCTAGACCTTCTGTCTGAGGACCAACTAGGTTCACCCAGCCACATAATAATACACCCAGCGACCCCTAGACCTTCTGTCTGAGGACCAACTAGGTTCACCCAGCGTCCCCTAGACCTTCTGTCTGAGGACCAACTAGGTTCACCCAGCCACATAATAATACACCCAGCGCCCCCTAGACCTTCTGTCTGAGGACCAACTAGGTTCACCCAGCCACATAATAATACACCCAGCGCCCCCTAGACCTTCTGTCTGAGGACCAACTAGGTTCACCCAGCGCCCCCTAGACCTTCTGTCTGAGGACCAACTAGGTTCACCCAGCCACATAATAATACACCCAGCGCCCCCTAGACCTTCTGTCTGAGGACCAACTAGGTTCACCCAGCCACATAATAATACACCCAGCGCCCCCTAGACCTTCTGTCTGAGGACCAACTAGGGTCCCCCAGCCACATAATAATACACCCAGCGCCCCCTAGACCTTCTGTCTGAGGACCAACTAGGTTCACCCAGCACCCCCTAGACCTTCTGTCTGAGGACCAACTAGGTTCACCCAGCGCCCCCTAGACCTTCTGTCTGAGGACCAACTAGGGTCACCCAGCGCCCCCTAGACCTTCTGTCTGAGGACCAACTAGGTTCACCCAGCCACATAATAATACACCCAGCGCCCCCTAGACCTTCTGTCTGAGGACCAACTAGGTTCACCCAGCCACATAATAATACACCCAGCGCCCCCTAGACCTTCTGTCTGGGGACCAACTAGGTTCACCCAGCCACATAATAATACACCCAGCGCCCCCTAGACCTTCTGTCTGAGGACCAACTAGGTTCACCCAGCCACATAATAATACACCCAGCGCCCCCTAGACCTTCTGTCTGAGGACCAACTAGGTTCACCCAGCGCCCCCTAGACCTTCTGTCTGAGGACCAACTAGGTTCACCCAGCGCCCCCTAGACCTTCTGTCTGAGGACCAACTAGGGTCACCCAGCCACATAATAATACACCCAGCGCCCCCTAGACCTTCTGTCTGAGGTCCAACTAGGGTCACCCAGCGCCCCCTAGACCTTCTGTCTGAGGTCCAACTAGGGTCACCCAGCCACATAATAATACACCCAGCGCCCCCTAGACCTTCTGTATGAGGACCAACTAGGTTCACCCAGCCACATAATAATACACCCAGCACCCCCTAGACCCTCTGTCTGAGGACCAACTAGGGTCACCCAGCGCCCCCTAGACCTTCTGTCTGAGGACCAACTAGGTTCACCCAGCCACATGATAATACACCCAGCGCCCCCTAGACCTTCTGTCTGAGGACCAACTAGGTTCACCCAGCGCCCCCTAGACCTTCTGTCTGAGGACCAACTAGGTTCACCCAGCCACATGATAATACACCCAGCGCCCCCTAGACCTTCTGTCTGAGGACCAACTAGGTTCACCCAGCCACATGATAACACACCCAGCGCCCCCTAGACCTTCTGTCTGAGGACCAACTAGGTTCACCCAGCGCCCCCTAGACCTTCTGTCTGAGGACCAACTAGGTTCACCCAGCGCCCCCTAGACCTTCTGTCTGAGGACCAACTAGGGTCACCCAGCGCCCCCTAGACCTTCTGTCTGAGGACCAACTAGGGTCACCCAGCCACATAATAATACACCCAGCGCCCCCTAGACCTCCTGTCTGAGGACCAACTAGGGTCACCCAGCCACATAATAATACACCCAGCGCCCCCTAGACCTTCTGTCTGAGGACCAACTAGGTTCACCCAGCCACATAATAATACACCCAGCATCCCCTAGACCTTCTGTCTGAGGACCAACTAGGTTCACCCAGCCACATAATAATACACCCAGCGCCCCCTAGACCTTCTGTCTGAGGACCAACTAGGTTCACCCAGCCACATAATAATACACCCAGCATCCCCTAGACCTTCTGTCTGAGGACCAACTAGGTTCACCCAGCGCCCCCTAGACCTTCTGTCTGAGGACCAACTAGGTTCACCCAGCCACATAATAATACACCCAGCGCCCCCTAGACCTTCTGTCTGAGGACCAACTAGGTTCACCCAGCCACATAATAATACACCCAGCGACCCCTAGACCTTCTGTCTGAGGACCAACTAGGTTCACCCAGCGCCCCCTAGACCTTCTGTCTGAGGACCAACTAGGTTCACCCAGCCACATAATAATACACCCAGCGCCCCCTAGACCTTCTGTCTGAGGACCAACTAGGTTCACCCAGCCACATAATAATACACCCAGCGCCCCCTAGACCTTCTGTCTGAGGACCAACTAGGTTCACCCAGCGCCCCCTAGACCTTCTGTCTGAGGACCAACTAGGTTCACCCAGCCACATAATAATACACCCAGCGCCCCCTAGACCTTCTGTCTGAGGACCAACTAGGTTCACCCAGCCACATAATAATACACCCAGCGCCCCCTAGACCTTCTGTCTGAGGACCAACTAGGGTCCCCCAGCCACATAATAATACACCCAGCGCCCCCTAGACCTTCTGTCTGAGGACCAACTAGGTTCACCCAGCACCCCCTAGACCTTCTGTCTGAGGACCAACTAGGTTCACCCAGCGCCCCCTAGACCTTCTGTCTGAGGACCAACTAGGGTCACCCAGCGCCCCCTAGACCTTCTGTCTGAGGACCAACTAGGTTCACCCAGCCACATAATAATACACCCAGCGCCCCCTAGACCTTCTGTCTGAGGACCAACTAGGTTCACCCAGCCACATAATAATACACCCAGCGCCCCCTAGACCTTCTGTCTGGGGACCAACTAGGTTCACCCAGCCACATAATAATACACCCAGCGCCCCCTAGACCTTCTGTCTGAGGACCAACTAGGCTCACCCAGCCACATAATAATACACCCAGCGCCCCCTAGACCTTCTGTCTGAGGACCAACTAGGTTCACCCAGCCACATAATAATACACCCAGCGCCCCCTAGACCTTCTGTCTGAGGACCAACTAGGTTCACCCAGCGCCCCCTAGACCTTCTGTCTGAGGACCAACTAGGTTCACCCAGCGCCCCCTAGACCTTCTGTCTGAGGACCAACTAGGGTCACCCAGCCACATAATAATACACCCAGCGCCCCCTAGACCTTCTGTCTGAGGTCCAACTAGGGTCACCCAGCGCCCCCTAGACCTTCTGTCTGAGGTCCAACTAGGGTCACCCAGCCACATAATAATACACCCAGCGCCCCCTAGACCTTCTGTATGAGGACCAACTAGGTTCACCCAGCCACATAATAATACACCCAGCACCCCCTAGACCCTCTGTCTGAGGACCAACTAGGGTCACCCAGCGCCCCCTAGACCTTCTGTCTGAGGACCAACTAGGTTCACCCAGCCACATGATAATACACCCAGCGCCCCCTAGACCTTCTGTCTGAGGACCAACTAGGTTCACCCAGCGCCCCCTAGACCTTCTGTCTGAGGACCAACTAGGTTCACCCAGCCACATGATAATACACCCAGCGCCCCCTAGACCTTCTGTCTGAGGACCAACTAGGTTCACCCAGCCACATGATAATACACCCAGCGCCCCCTAGACCTTCTGTCTGAGGACCAACTAGGTTCACCCAGCGCCCCCTAGACCTTCTGTCTGAGGACCAACTAGGTTCACCCAGCGCCCCCTAGACCTTCTGTCTGAGGACCAACTAGGGTCACCCAGCGCCCCCTAGACCTTCTGTCTGAGGACCAACTAGGGTCACCCAGCCACATAATAATACACCCAGCGCCCCCTAGACCTCCTGTCTGAGGACCAACTAGGGTCACCCAGCCACATAATAATACACCCAGCGCCCCCTAGACCTTCTGTCTGAGGACCAACTAGGTTCACCCAGCCACATAATAATACACCCAGCATCCCCTAGACCTTCTGTCTGAGGACCAACTAGGTTCACCCAGCCACATAATAATACACCCAGCGCCCCCTAGACCTTCTGTCTGAGGACCAACTAGGTTCACCCAGCCACATAATAATACACCCAGCATCCCCTAGACCTTCTGTCTGAGGACCAACTAGGGTCACCCAGCGCCCCCTAGACCTTCTGTCTGAGGACCAACTAGGGTCACCCAGCGCCCCCTAGACCTTCTGTCTGAGGACCAACTAGGTTCACCCAGCGCCCCCTAGACCTTCTGTCTGAGGACCAACTAGGTTCACCCAGCGCCCCCTAGACCTTCTGTCTGAGGACCAACTAGGGTCACCCAGCGCCCCCTAGACCTTCTGTCTGAGGACCAACTAGGGTCACCCAGCCACATAATAATACACCCAGTGCCCCCTAGACCTTCTGTCTGAGGACCAACTAGGTTCACCCAGCGCCCCCTAGACCTTCTGTCTGAGGACCAACTAGGGTCACCCAGCCACATAATAATACACCCAGCGCCCCCTAGACCTTCTGTCTGAGGACCAACTAGGTTCACCCAGCGCCCCCTAGACCTTCTGTCTGAGGACCAACTAGGTTCACCCAGCCACATAATAATACACCCAGCGCCCCCTAGACCTTCTGTCTGAGGACCAACTAGGTTCACCCAGCCACATAATAATACACCCAGCGCCCCCTAGACCTTCTGTCTGAGGACCAACTAGGTTCACCCAGCGCCCCCTAGACCTTCTGTCTGAGGACCAACTAGGTTCACCCAGCCACATAATAATACACCCAGCGCCCCCTAGACCTTCTGTCTGAGGACCAACTAGGTTCACCCAGCCACATAATAATACACCCAGCGCCCCCTAGACCTTCTGTCTGAGGACCAACTAGGGTCCCCCAGCCACATAATAATACACCCAGCGCCCCCTAGACCTTCTGTCTGAGGACCAACTAGGTTCACCCAGCACCCCCTAGACCTTCTGTCTGAGGACCAACTAGGTTCACCCAGCGCCCCCTAGACCTTCTGTCTGAGGACCAACTAGGGTCACCCAGCGCCCCCTAGACCTTCTGTCTGAGGACCAACTAGGTTCACCCAGCCACATAATAATACACCCAGCGCCCCCTAGACCTTCTGTCTGAGGACCAACTAGGTTCACCCAGCCACATAATAATACACCCAGCGCCCCCTAGACCTTCTGTCTGGGGACCAACTAGGTTCACCCAGCCACATAATAATACACCCAGCGCCCCCTAGACCTTCTGTCTGAGGACCAACTAGGCTCACCCAGCCACATAATAATACACCCAGCGCCCCCTAGACCTTCTGTCTGAGGACCAACTAGGTTCACCCAGCCACATAATAATACACCCAGCGCCCCCTAGACCTTCTGTCTGAGGACCAACTAGGTTCACCCAGCGCCCCCTAGACCTTCTGTCTGAGGACCAACTAGGTTCACCCAGCGCCCCCTAGACCTTCTGTCTGAGGACCAACTAGGGTCACCCAGCCACATAATAATACACCCAGCGCCCCCTAGACCTTCTGTCTGAGGTCCAACTAGGGTCACCCAGCGCCCCCTAGACCTTCTGTCTGAGGTCCAACTAGGGTCACCCAGCCACATAATAATACACCCAGCGCCCCCTAGACCTTCTGTATGAGGACCAACTAGGTTCACCCAGCCACATAATAAAACACCCAGCACCCCCTAGACCCTCTGTCTGAGGACCAACTAGGGTCACCCAGCGCCCCCTAGACCTTCTGTCTGAGGACCAACTAGGTTCACCCAGCCACATGATAATACACCCAGCGCCCCCTAGACCTTCTGTCTGAGGACCAACTAGGTTCACCCAGCGCCCCCTAGACCTTCTGTCTGAGGACCAACTAGGTTCACCCAGCCACATGATAATACACCCAGCGCCCCCTAGACCTTCTGTCTGAGGACCAACTAGGTTCACCCAGCCACATGATAATACACCCAGCGCCCCCTAGACCTTCTGTCTGAGGACCAACTAGGTTCACCCAGCGCCCCCTAGACCTTCTGTCTGAGGACCAACTAGGTTCACCCAGCGCCCCCTAGACCTTCTGTCTGAGGACCAACTAGGGTCACCCAGCGCCCCCTAGACCTTCTGTCTGAGGACCAACTAGGGTCACCCAGCCACATAATAATACACCCAGCGCCCCCTAGACCTCCTGTCTGAGGACCAACTAGGGTCACCCAGCCACATAATAATACACCCAGCGCCCCCTAGACCTTCTGTCTGAGGACCAACTAGGTTCACCCAGCCACATAATAATACACCCAGCATCCCCTAGACCTTCTGTCTGAGGACCAACTAGGTTCACCCAGCCACATAATAATACACCCAGCGCCCCCTAGACCTTCTGTCTGAGGACCAACTAGGTTCACCCAGCCACATAATAATACACCCAGCATCCCCTAGACCTTCTGTCTGAGGACCAACTAGGGTCACCCAGCGCCCCCTAGACCTTCTGTCTGAGGACCAACTAGGGTCACCCAGCGCCCCCTAGACCTTCTGTCTGAGGACCAACTAGGTTCACCCAGCGCCCCCTAGACCTTCTGTCTGAGGACCAACTAGGTTCACCCAGCGCCCCCTAGACCTTCTGTCTGAGGACCAACTAGGGTCACCCAGCGCCCCCTAGACCTTCTGTCTGAGGACCAACTAGGGTCACCCAGCCACATAATAATACACCCAGTGCCCCCTAGACCTTCTGTCTGAGGACCAACTAGGTTCACCCAGCGCCCCCTAGACCTTCTGTCTGAGGACCAACTAGGGTCACCCAGCCACATAATAATACACCCAGCGCCCCCTAGACCTTCTGTCTGAGGACCAACTAGGTTCACCCAGCGCCCCCTAGACCTTCTGTCTGAGGACCAACTAGGTTCACCCAGCCACATAATAATACACCCAGCGCCCCCTAGACCTTCTGTCTGAGGACCAACTAGGTTCACCCAGCGCCCCCTAGACCTTCTGTCTGAGGACCAACTAGGGTCACCCAGCGCCCTAGACCTTCTGTCTGAGGACCAACTAGGGTCACCTAGCCACATAATAATACACCCAGCCCCCCCTAGACCTTCTGTCTGAGGACCAACTAGGTTCACCCAGCGCCCCCTAGACCTTCTGTCTGAGGACCAACTAGGTTCACCCAGCCACATAATAATACACCCAGCGCCCCCTAGACCTTCTGTCTGAGGACCAACTAGGTTCACCCAGCCACATAATAATACACCCAGCGCCCCCTAGACCTTCTGTCTGAGGACCAACTAGGGTCCCCCAGCCACATAATAATACACCCAGCGCCCCCTAGACCTTCTGTCTGAGGACCAACTAGGTTCACCCAGCACCCCCTAGACCTTCTGTCTGAGGACCAACTAGGTTCACCCAGCGCCCCCTAGACCTTCTGTCTGAGGACCAACTAGGTTCACCCAGCCACATGATAATACACCCAGCGCCCCCTAGACCTTCTGTCTGAGGACCAACTAGGTTCACCCAGCGCCCCCTAGACCTTCTGTCTGAGGACCAACTAGGTTCACCCAGCGCCCCCTAGACCTTCTGTCTGAGGACCAACTAGGGTCACCCAGCGCCCCCTAGACCTTCTGTCTGAGGACCAACTAGGGTCACCCAGCCACATAATAATACACCCAGCGCCCCCTAGACCTCCTGTCTGAGGACCAACTAGGGTCACCCAGCCACATAATAATACACCCAGCGCCCCCTAGACCTTCTGTCTGAGGACCAACTAGGTTCACCCAGCCACATAATAATACACCCAGCATCCCCCAGACCTTCTGTCTGAGGACCAACTAGGTTCACCCAGCCACATAATAATACACCCAGCGCCCCCTAGACCTTCTGTCTGAGGACCAACTAGGTTCACCCAGCCACATAATAATACACCCAGCATCCCCTAGACCTTCTGTCTGAGGACCAACTAGGTTCACCCAGCGCCCCCTAGACCTTCTGTCTGAGGACCAACTAGGTTCACCCAGCCACATAATAATACACCCAGCGCCCCCTAGACCTTCTGTCTGAGGACCAACTAGGTTCACCCAGCCACATAATAATACACCCAGCGACCCCTAGACCTTCTGTCTGAGGACCAACTAGGTTCACCCAGCGCCCCCTAGACCTTCTGTCTGAGGACCAACTAGGTTCACCCAGCCACATAATAATACACCCAGCGCCCCCTAGACCTTCTGTCTGAGGACCAACTAGGTTCACCCAGCCACATAATAATACACCCAGCGCCCCCTAGACCTTCTGTCTGAGGACCAACTAGGTTCACCCAGCGCCCCCTAGACCTTCTGTCTGAGGACCAACTAGGTTCACCCAGCCACATAATAATACACCCAGCGCCCCCTAGACCTTCTGTCTGAGGACCAACTAGGTTCACCCAGCCACATAATAATACACCCAGCGCCCCCTAGACCTTCTGTCTGAGGACCAACTAGGTTCACCCAGCACCCCCTAGACCTTCTGTCTGAGGACCAACTAGGTTCACCCAGCGCCCCCTAGACCTTCTGTCTGAGGACCAACTAGGGTCACCCAGCGCCCCCTAGACCTTCTGTCTGAGGACCAACTAGGTTCACCCAGCCACATAATAATACACCCAGCGCCCCCTAGACCTTCTGTCTGAGGACCAACTAGGTTCACCCAGCCACATAATAATACACCCAGCGCCCCCTAGACCTTCTGTCTGGGGACCAACTAGGTTCACCCAGCCACATAATAATACACCCAGCGCCCCCTAGACCTTCTGTCTGAGGACCAACTAGGCTCACCCAGCCACATAATAATACACCCAGCGCCCCCTAGACCTTCTGTCTGAGGACCAACTAGGTTCACCCAGCCACATAATAATACACCCAGCGCCCCCTAGACCTTCTGTCTGAGGACCAACTAGGTTCACCCAGCGCCCCCTAGACCTTCTGTCTGAGGACCAACTAGGTTCACCCAGCGCCCCCTAGACCTTCTGTCTGAGGACCAACTAGGGTCACCCAGCCACATAATAATACACCCAGCGCCCCCTAGACCTTCTGTCTGAGGTCCAACTAGGGTCACCCAGCGCCCCCTAGACCTTCTGTCTGAGGTCCAACTAGGGTCACCCAGCCACATAATAATACACCCAGCGCCCCCTAGACCTTCTGTATGAGGACCAACTAGGTTCACCCAGCCACATAATAATACACCCAGCACCCCCTAGACCCTCTGTCTGAGGACCAACTAGGGTCACCCAGCGCCCCCTAGACCTTCTGTCTGAGGACCAACTAGGTTCACCCAGCCACATGATAATACACCCAGCGCCCCCTAGACCTTCTGTCTGAGAACCAACTAGGTTCACCCAGCGCCCCCTAGACCTTCTGTCTGAGGACCAACTAGGTTCACCCAGCCACATGATAATACACCCAGCGCCCCCTAGACCTTCTGTCTGAGGACCAACTAGGTTCACCCAGCCACATGATAATACACCCAGCGCCCCCTAGACCTTCTGTCTGAGGACCAACTAGGTTCACCCAGCGCCCCCTAGACCTTCTGTCTGAGGACCAACTAGGTTCACCCAGCGCCCCCTAGACCTTCTGTCTGAGGACCAACTAGGGTCACCCAGCGCCCCCTAGACCTTCTGTCTGAGGACCAACTAGGGTCACCCAGCCACATAATAATACACCCAGCGCCCCCTAGACCTCCTGTCTGAGGACCAACTAGGGTCACCCAGCCACATAATAATACACCCAGCGCCCCCTAGACCTTCTGTCTGAGGACCAACTAGGTTCACCCAGCCACATAATAATACACCCAGCATCCCCTAGACCTTCTGTCTGAGGACCAACTAGGTTCACCCAGCCACATAATAATACACCCAGCGCCCCCTAGACCTTCTGTCTGAGGACCAACTAGGTTCACCCAGCCACATAATAATACACCCAGCATCCCCTAGACCTTCTGTCTGAGGACCAACTAGGGTCACCCAGCGCCCCCTAGACCTTCTGTCTGAGGACCAACTAGGGTCACCCAGCGCCCCCTAGACCTTCTGTCTGAGGACCAACTAGGTTCACCCAGCGCCCCCTAGACCTTCTGTCTGAGGACCAACTAGGTTCACCCAGCGCCCCCTAGACCTTCTGTCTGAGGACCAACTAGGGTCACCCAGCGCCCCCTAGACCTTCTGTCTGAGGACCAACTAGGGTCACCCAGCCACATAATAATACACCCAGTGCCCCCTAGACCTTCTGTCTGAGGACCAACTAGGTTCACCCAGCGCCCCCTAGACCTTCTGTCTGAGGACCAACTAGGGTCACCCAGCCACATAATAATACACCCAGCGCCCCCTAGACCTTCTGTCTGAGGACCAACTAGGTTCACCCAGCGCCCCCTAGACCTTCTGTCTGAGGACCAACTAGGTTCACCCAGCCACATAATAATACACCCAGCGCCCCCTAGACCTTCTGTCTGAGGACCAACTAGGTTCACCCAGCGCCCCCTAGACCTTCTGTCTGAGGACCAACTAGGGTCACCCAGCGCCCTAGACCTTCTGTCTGAGGACCAACTAGGGTCACCTAGCCACATAATAATACACCCAGCCCCCCCTAGACCTTCTGTCTGAGGACCAACTAGGTTCACCCAGCGCCCCCTAGACCTTCTGTCTGAGGACCAACTAGGTTCACCCAGCCACATAATAATACACCCAGCGCCCCCTAGACCTTCTGTCTGAGGACCAACTAGGTTCACCCAGCCACATAATAATACACCCAGCGCCCCCTAGACCTTCTGTCTGAGGACCAACTAGGGTCCCCCAGCCACATAATAATACACCCAGTGCCCCCTAGACCTTCTGTCTGAGGACCAACTAGGTTCACCCAGCACCCCCTAGACCTTCTGTCTGAGGACCAACTAGGTTCACCCAGCGCCCCCTAGACCTTCTGTCTGAGGACCAACTAGGGTCACCCAGCGCCCCCTAGACCTTCTGTCTGAGGACCAACTAGGTTCACCCAGCCACATAATAATACACCCAGCGCCCCCTAGACCTTCTGTCTGAGGACCAACTAGGTTCACCCAGCCACATAATAATACACCCAGCGCCCCCTAGACCTTCTGTCTGGGGACCAACTAGGTTCACCCAGCCACATAATAATACACCCAGCGCCCCCTAGACCTTCTGTCTGAGGACCAACTAGGTTCACCCAGCCACATAATAATACACCCAGCGCCCCCTAGACCTTCTGTCTGAGGACCAACTAGGTTCACCCAGCCACATAATAATACACCCAGCGCCCCCTAGACCTTCTGTCTGAGGACCAACTAGGTTCACCCAGCGCCCCCTAGACCTTCTGTCTGAGGACCAACTAGGTTCACCCAGCGCCCCCTAGACCTTCTGTCTGAGGACCAACTAGGGTCACCCAGCCACATAATAATACACCCAGCGCCCCCTAGACCTTCTGTCTGAGGTCCAACTAGGGTCACCCAGCGCCCCCTAGACCTTCTGTCTGAGGTCCAACTAGGGTCACCCAGCCACATAATAATACACCCAGCGCCCCCTAGACCTTCTGTATGAGGACCAACTAGGTTCACCCAGCCACATAATAATACACCCAGCACCCCCTAGACCCTCTGTCTGAGGACCAACTAGGGTCACCCAGCGCCCCCTAGACCTTCTGTCTGAGGACCAACTAGGTTCACCCAGCCACATGATAATACACCCAGCGCCCCCTAGACCTTCTGTCTGAGGACCAACTAGGTTCACCCAGCGCCCCCTAGACCTTCTGTCTGAGGACCAACTAGGTTCACCCAGCGCCCCCTAGACCTTCTGTCTGAGGACCAACTAGGGTCACCCAGCGCCCCCTAGACCTTCTGTCTGAGGACCAACTAGGGTCACCCAGCCACATAATAATACACCCAGTGCCCCCTAGACCTTCTGTCTGAGGACCAACTAGGTTCACCCAGCGCCCCCTAGACCTTCTGTCTGAGGACCAACTAGGGTCACCCAGCCACATAATAATACACCCAGCGCCCCCTAGACCTTCTGTCTGAGGACCAACTAGGTTCACCCAGCGCCCCCTAGACCTTCTGTCTGAGGACCAACTAGGTTCACCCAGCCACATAATAATACACCCAGCGCCCCCTAGACCTTCTGTCTGAGGACCAACTAGGTTCACCCAGCGCCCCCTAGACCTTCTGTCTGAGGACCAACTAGGGTCACCCAGCGCCCTAGACCTTCTGTCTGAGGACCAACTAGGGTCACCTAGCCACATAATAATACACCCAGCCCCCCCTAGACCTTCTGTCTGAGGACCAACTAGGTTCACCCAGCGCCCCCTAGACCTTCTGTCTGAGGACCAACTAGGTTCACCCAGCCACATAATAATACACCCAGCGCCCCCTAGACCTTCTGTCTGAGGACCAACTAGGTTCACCCAGCCACATAATAATACACCCAGCGCCCCCTAGACCTTCTGTCTGAGGACCAACTAGGGTCCCCCAGCCACATAATAATACACCCAGTGCCCCCTAGACCTTCTGTCTGAGGACCAACTAGGTTCACCCAGCACCCCCTAGACCTTCTGTCTGAGGACCAACTAGGTTCACCCAGCGCCCCCTAGACCTTCTGTCTGAGGACCAACTAGGGTCACCCAGCGCCCCCTAGACCTTCTGTCTGAGGACCAACTAGGTTCACCCAGCCACATAATAATACACCCAGCGCCCCCTAGACCTTCTGTCTGAGGACCAACTAGGTTCACCCAGCCACATAATAATACACCCAGCGCCCCCTAGACCTTCTGTCTGGGGACCAACTAGGTTCACCCAGCCACATAATAATACACCCAGCGCCCCCTAGACCTTCTGTCTGAGGACCAACTAGGTTCACCCAGCCACATAATAATACACCCAGCGCCCCCTAGACCTTCTGTCTGAGGACCAACTAGGTTCACCCAGCCACATAATAATACACCCAGCGCCCCCTAGACCTTCTGTCTGAGGACCAACTAGGTTCACCCAGCGCCCCCTAGACCTTCTGTCTGAGGACCAACTAGGTTCACCCAGCGCCCCCTAGACCTTCTGTCTGAGGACCAACTAGGGTCACCCAGCCACATAATAATACACCCAGCGCCCCCTAGACCTTCTGTCTGAGGTCCAACTAGGGTCACCCAGCGCCCCCTAGACCTTCTGTCTGAGGTCCAACTAGGGTCACCCAGCCACATAATAATACACCCAGCGCCCCCTAGACCTTCTGTATGAGGACCAACTAGGTTCACCCAGCCACATAATAATACACCCAGCACCCCCTAGACCCTCTGTCTGAGGACCAACTAGGGTCACCCAGCGCCCCCTAGACCTTCTGTCTGAGGACCAACTAGGTTCACCCAGCCACATGATAATACACCCAGCGCCCCCTAGACCTTCTGTCTGAGGACCAACTAGGTTCACCCAGCGCCCCCTAGACCTTCTGTCTGAGGACCAACTAGGTTCACCCAGCCACATGATAATACACCCAGCGCCCCCTAGACCTTCTGTCTGAGGACCAACTAGGTTCACCCAGCCACATGATAATACACCCAGCGCCCCCTAGACCTTCTGTCTGAGGACCAACTAGGTTCACCCAGCACCCCCTAGACCTTCTGTCTGAGGACCAACTAGGTTCACCCAGCGCCCCCTAGACCTTCTGTCTGAGGACCAACTAGGGTCACCCAGCGCCCCCTAGACCTTCTGTCTGAGGACCAACTAGGGTCACCCAGCCACATAATAATACACCCAGCGCCCCCTAGACCTCCTGTCTGAGGACCAACTAGGGTCACCCAGCCACATAATAATACACCCAGCGCCCCCTAGACCTTCTGTCTGAGGACCAACTAGGTTCACCCAGCCACATAATAATACACCCAGCATCCCCTAGACCTTCTGTCTGAGGACCAACTAGGTTCACCCAGCCACATAATAATACACCCAGCGCCCCCTAGACCTTCTGTCTGAGGACCAACTAGGTTCACCCAGCCACATAATAACCCGCCCAACATCCCCTAAACCTTCTGTCTGAGGACCAACTAGGGTCACCCAGCGCCCCCTAGACCTTCTGTCTGAGGACCAACTAGGGTCACCCAGCGCCCCCTAGACCTTCTGTCTGAGGACCAACTAGGTTCACCCAGCGCCCCCTACACCTTCTGTCTGAGGACCAACTAGGTTCACCCAGCGCCCCCTAGACCTTCTGTCTGAGGACCAACTAGGGTCACCCAGCGCCCCCTAGACCTTCTGTCTGAGGACCAACTAGGGTCACCCAGCCACATAATAATACACCCAGTGCCCCCTAGACCTTCTGTCTGAGGACCAACTAGGTTCACCCAGCGCCCCCTAGACCTTCTGTCTGAGGACCAACTAGGGTCACCCAGCCACATAATAATACACCCAGCGCCCCCTAGACCTTCTGTCTGAGGACCAACTAGGTTCACCCAGCGCCCCCTAGACCTTCTGTCTGAGGACCAACTAGGTTCACCCAGCCACATAATAATACACCCAGCGCCCCCTAGACCTTCTGTCTGAGGACCAACTAGGTTCACCCAGCGCCCCCTAGACCTTCTGTCTGAGGACCAACTAGGGTCACCCAGCGCCCTAGACCTTCTGTCTGAGGACCAACTAGGGTCACCTAGCCACATAATAATACACCCAGCCCCCCCTAGACCTTCTGTCTGAGGACCAACTAGGTTCACCCAGCGTACCCTAGACCTTCTGTCTGAGGTCCAACTAGGTTCACTCAGCGCCCCCTAGACCTTCTGTCTGAGGACCAACTAGGGTCACCTAGCCACATAATAAAACACACTGGCACCAATGACCTGAGAGCACAGCAGGAAAGGGAGTGATTGAAAAAGCTTCTTCCACCCACAAGTGGGGAAAGTACAGTGAAAAAAAGACTTCCACCCTGCTACCATGTAAAAAGACTTCCATCCTGCTACCATGTAAAAAGACTTCCACCCTGCTACCATGAAAAAAGACTTCCACCCTGCTACCATGTAAAAAGACTTCCACCCTGCTACCACGAAAAAAGACTTCCACCCTGCTACCATGTAAAAAGACTTCCACCCTGCTACCACGAAAAAAGACTTCCATCCTGCTACTATGAAAAAAGACTTCCACCCTTCTACCATGAAAAAAGACTTCCACCCTGCTACCATGTAAAAAGACTTCCACCCTGCTACCATGTAAAAAGACTTCCACCCTGCTACCATGTAAAAAGACTTCCACCCTGCTACTATGAAAAAAGACTTCCACCCTGCTACTATGAAAAAAGACTTCCACCCTGCTACCATGTAAAAAGACTTCCACCCTGCTACCATGAAAAAAGACTTCCACCCTGCTACAATGAAAAAAGACTTCCACCCTGCTACAATGAAAAAAGACTTCCACCCTGCTACCATGTAAAAAGACTTCCACCCTGCTACCATGTAAAAAGACTTCCACCCTGCTACAATGAAAAAAGACTTCCACCCTGCTACCATGTAAAAAGACTTCCACCCTGCTACCATGTAAAAAGACTTCCACCCTGCTACCATGTAAAAAGACTTCCACCCTGCTACCACGAAAAAAGACTTCCACCCTGCTACCACGTAAAAAGACTTCCACCCTGCTACCACGTAAAAAGACTTCCACCCTGCTACCACGTAAAAAGACTTCCACCCTGCTACCATGAAAAAAGACTTCCACCCTGCTACCATGTAAAAAGACTTCCACCCTGCTACCATGAAAAAAGACTTCCACCCTGCTACCATGAAAAAAGACTTCCACCCTGCTACCATGTAAAAAGACTTCCACCCTGCTACCATGTAAAAAGACTTCCACCCTGCTACCATGAAAAAAGACTTCCACCCTGCTACCATGAAAAAAGACTTCCACCCTGCTACCATGTAAAAAGACTTCCACCCTGCTACCATGTAAAAAGACTTCCACCCTGCTACCATGAAAAAAGACTTCCACCCTGCTACCACGAAAAAAGACTTCCATCCTGCTACTATGAAAAAAGACTTCCACCCTTCTACCATGAAAAAAGACTTCCACCCTGCTACCATGTAAAAAGACTTCCACCCTGCTACCATGTAAAAAGACTTCCACCCTGCTACTATGAAAAAAGACTTCCACCCTGCTACTATGAAAAAAGACTTCCACCCTGCTACCATGTAAAAAGACTTCCACCCTGCTACCATGAAAAAAGACTTCCACCCTGCTACAATGAAAAAAGACTTCCACCCTGCTACCATGTAAAAAGACTTCCACCCTGCTACCATGTAAAAAGACTTCCACCCTGCTACCATGTAAAAAGACTTCCACCCTGCTACCACGAAAAAAGACTTCCACCCTGCTACCACGTAAAAAGACTTCCACCCTGCTACCACGTAAAAAGACTTCCACCCTGCTACCACGTAAAAAGACTTCCACCCTGCTACCATGAAAAAAGACTTCCACCCTGCTACCATGTAAAAAGACTTCCACCCTGCTACCATGAAAAAAGACTTCCACCCTGCTACCATGAAAAAAGACTTCCACCCTGCTACCATGTAAAAAGACTTCCACCCTGCTACCATGTAAAAAGACTTCCACCCTGCTACCATGAAAAAAGACTTCCACCCTGCTACCATGTAAAAAGACTTCCACCCTGCTACCATGTAAAAAGACTTCCACCCTGCTACCATGTAAAAAGACTTCCACCCTGCTACCATGAAAAAAGACTTCCACCCTGCTACCATGAAAAAAGACTTCCACCCTGCTACCATGTAAAAAGACTTCCACCCTGCTACCATGAAAAAAGACTTCCACCCTGCTACCATGTAAAAAGACTTCCACCCTGCTACCATGAAAAAAGACTTCCACCCTGCTAGCATGAAAAAAGACTTCCACCCTGCTACCATGTAAAAAGACTTCCACCCTGCTACCATGAAAAAAGACTTCCACCCTGCTACCATGTAAAAAGACCATACAGCGGGTAAATGCAAGTATTTCCCATGACTGTGCCTCACAACCAAATGTTTTCCTGGCCCACCACTCCACCCTGGACTTGAACAGCCTTTACGACCAGGTCCACCTCTACAAGGCAGCAGTGCCCACCTTCGCCAGGACCCTAAGGGACATCGCCCTCAACCGCAGCCCCAACACCTCACACAGGAGCAACAGATCAACAGACACCCCGCCCAGACCAGCGAGACACTCTCCCAAACCTGTGGGAAAACAATGAACCATAATCCCAACTCATGACGTTACTTCCCTGCATGAATCTGCAGGTAGCTAACCAAACAGGTTCAATGTTAGCTAGCTAACATTAGGCTATAGCTAGCTAAGCAAATGGCACTAAGATATGAATAATAAGATCATACACGTAACGTTAGCTAACTAGATTGGTAAATAATGAACCATAATCCCAACTCATGACGTTACTACCCTGCATGAATCAGCAGGTATCTAACCAACCAGGAGGTGGCAGCATTTCCTTCCCTATATGTCCCCCTAGGCAAAACTATGATAACATAACCCCCAAAAATGGGTAAAAACTCCTGCAGCTCTGTCGCATACTGGGTCTGTACATAGTCAATGGTAGGCTTCGAGGAGACTCCTATAGTAGGTACACCTATAGCTCATCCTTGACAGTAGTACTGCAGACACTTTAATGGTAACATATCCTAATCACTCTACACTGTAATGGTAACATATCCTAATCACACTGTAATGGTAACATATCCTAATCACTCTACACTGTAATGGTAACATATCCTAATCACTCTGTAATGGTAACATATCCTAATCACTCTACACTGTAATGGTAACATATCCTAATCACACTGTAATGGTAACATATCCTAATCACTCTGTAATGGTAACATATCCTAATCACACTGTAATGGTAACATATCCTAATCACTCTGTAATGGTAACATATCCTAATCACTCTGTAATGGTAACATATCCTAATCACACTGTAATGGTAACATATCCTAATCACACTGTAATGGTAACATATCATAATCACTCTGTAATGGTAACATATCCTAATCACACTGTAATGGTAACATATCCTAATCACACTGTAATGGTAACATATCCTAATCACACTGTAATGGTAACATATCCTAATCACTCTGTAATGGTAACATATCCTAATCACTCTACACTGTAATGGTAACATATCCTAATCACTCTGTAATGGTAACGTATCCTAATCACTCTGTAATGGTAACATATCCTAATCACACTGTAATGGTAACATATCCTAATCACTCTGTAATGGTAACATATCATAATCACTCTACACTGTAATGGTAACATATCCTAATCACACTGTAATGGTAACATATCCTAATCACACTGTAATGGTAACATATCCTAATCACTCTGTAATGGTAACATATCCTAATCACTCTACACTGTAATGGTAACATATCCTAATCACTCTGTAATGGTAACATATCCTAATCACTCTGTAATGGTAACATATCCTAATCACACTGTAATGGTAACATATCCTAATCACTCTGTAATGGTAACATATCATAATCACTCTACACTGTAATGGTAACATATCATAATCACTCTACACTGTAATGGTAACATATCCTAATCACTCTGTAATGGTAACATATCATAATCACTCTACACTGTAATGGTAACGTATCCTAATCACACTGTAATGGTAACATATCATAATCACTCTACACTGTAATGGTAACATATCCTAATCACTCTGTAATGGTAACATATCATAATCACTCTACACTGTAATGGTAACGTATCCTAATCACACTGTAATGGTAACATATCCTAATCACTCTACACTGTAATGGTAACATATCCTAATCACACTGTAATGGTAACATATCCCAATCACTCTGTAATGGTAACATATCCTAATCACACTGTAATGGTAACATATCCTAATCACTCTGTAATGGTAACATATCCTAATCACTCTACACTGTAATGGTAACATATCCTAATCACTCTACACTGTAATGGTAACATATCCTAATCACTCTGTAATGGTAACATATCATAATCACTCTGTAATGGTAACATATCCTAATCACTCTGTAATGGTAACATATCCTAATCACTCTACACTGTAATGGTAACATATCCTAATCACTCTACACTGTAATGGTAACATATCCTAATCACACTGTAATGGTAACATATCCTAATCACACTGTAATGGTAACATATCCTAATCACTCTGTAATGGTAACATATCCTAATCACTCTGTAATGGTAACATATCCTAATCACACTGTAATGGTAACATATCCTAATCACACTGTAATGGTAACATATCCTAACCACACTGTAATGGTAACATATCCTAATCACACTGTAATGGTAACATATCCTAATCACACTGTAATGGTAACATATCATCATATTAAAACGCTCATCATATTAAACAGCATATTAACACTCTGAATAGGATACATGTCATATTAAACAGCATATTAACACTCTGAATAGGATACATGTCATATTAAACAGCATATTAACACTCTGAATAGGATACATGTCATATTAAACAGCATATTAACACTCTGAATAGGTCAGGAGCCAGACAGTGAGTCTAAGAAGGAACTAAATTAATTATTTAGGCTATATTATTTAAGTTGTTTCAAGGCTATAGTCTACAAAGAAATACATTGTGAAGCATTAGGGAGTGAGACACAATAGGCTGCTAGGGACATAAAGCGCTCAGCATTTAAACAACATTTAGTTGGATTAAATCGTTATAGTCTATACGTTGTGCATATAGGCTGTGACTTACATAGAATTAAATACAAATTAAACAAAAAAAGGCCTTATTAAACTTTACACACTCAACTGGGTTATTATGGCCTGTCAGACCCATGATGCAGTTGGGTTTGCTGACTGCCCAGATGTTGACTCGGCAGTCCTCTCCTCCAGTGGCTAGCAGACGGCCTGAGTTCTTCCCAAGGGCAAGACACACCACATGACTGGAGTGGGCTACAATCTCTAGTGCCTTTTGAATTCAATTTTAAAATACATTTTTAGAAACAGGAGTTTGGCCTGTCTGGGGCTTCAGACTCATGTGATGGTACCTGGGGAGACGGCCAGTGTCTTCAGACTCATGTGATGGTACCTGGGGAGAAGACCAGTGTCTTCAGACTCATGTGATGGTACCTGGGGAGACGAACAGTGTCTTCAGACTCATGTGATGGTACCTGGAGAGACGGCCAGTGTCTTCAGACTCATGTGATGGTACCTGGAGAGACGAACAGTGTCTTCAGACTCATGTGATGGTACCTGGAGAGACGGCCAGTGTCTTCAGACTCATGTGATGGTACCTGGGGAGACGGCCAGTGTCTTCAGACTCATGTGATGGTACCTGGGGAGACGGCCAGTGTCTTCAGACTCATGTGATGGTACCTGGAGAGACGGCCAGTGTCTTCAGACTCATGTGATGGTACCTGGAGAGATGGCCAGTGTCTTCAGACTCATGTGATGGTACCTGGAGAAACGACCAGTGTCTTTAGACTCATGTGATGGTACCTGGAGAGACACCATCATACTTTCAGGATACGTGTCTTTTCAGATTCCATAGTGATTCTTTAGTTGTGGACACTTCATCACCACACTTCCTCTCTCTAGGTCTCGGTTCCTTCTCATCTTTGTAAGTCACCTTGATTTATCACCTGTGTGTTTAATCAGTTTCTTTATGAATTTTTTTTGTGAACTCTAGTGGACAGTATTTGTATTTATTATGGATCCCCATCAGCAGCTACTCTTCCTGGGGTCCAGCAAAAATAAGGCAGTTTATACAATTTTAAAAACATTACAATACATTCACATATTTCACAACACACTGTGTGCCCTCAGGCCCCTACTCCACCACTACCACATATCTACAGTACTAAATCCATGTGTATGTATAGTGTGTATGTTATCGTGTGTGTGTGTGTGTGTGTGTGTGTGTGTGTGTGTGTGTGTGTGTGTGTGTGTGTGTGTGTGTGTGTGTCTATGCATATGTCTATGCCAATATTTGTGTTGCTTCACAGTCATGAGGAACAGGCAACTCCCTAGTTAAAATACATCCCTTTTTTAACACTAGAGTTAAACCCCTCTTCAGAAGGAGCCTGCATGCCCTCACTAAAGAACAAACCAGGGCTGCCTCACAAATAGTACCCTATTCCCTATGTAGTGCACTACTTTAGACAAGGACCATAAAAGTAGTACACTACTTTTGACTAGGGGCCGGACCATAGGTATATAGGGAACAGCCCATACAATTAATTATCACACAGAAATCAAGAAACACTAAACAAACAAATACTTGAATTCCTCTTTAACAATGTGTACCACACCACATACTAAGTCAACAAAAGTATTTGTTTTCTGATTACAGCTGGACTCCTTAATGATCAAACATCCTTGTCCGTTTGGGATATTACATTAACAAAGAGTCACTGCAAACAACCATCACAGTTTTATTTCTCTCAGACATCATTGGACGCTCTTCAACCCCCATTAGGACGCTCTTCAACCCCCATTAGGACGCTCTTCAACCCCCATTAGGACGCTCTTCAACCCCCATTAGGACGCTCTTCAACCCCCATTAGGACGCTCTTCAACCCCCATTAGGACGCTCTTCAACCCCCATTAGGACGCTCTTCAACCCCCATTAGGACGCTCTTCAACCCCCATTAGGACGCTCTTCAACTCCCATTAGGACGCTCTTCAACTCCCATTAGGACGCTCCTCAACCCCCATTAGGACGCTCTTCAACCCCCATTAGGACGCTCCTCAACCCCCATTAGGACGCTCCTCAACCCCCATTAGGACGCTCTTCAACCCCCATTAGGACGCTCCTCAACCCCCATTAGGACGCTCTTCAACCCCCATTAGGACGCTCCTCAACCCCCATTAGGACGCTCCTCAACCCCCATTAGGACGCTCTTCAACCCCCATTAGGACGCTCCTCAACCCCCATTAGGACGCTCTTCAACCCCCATTAGGGCGCTCCTCAACCCCCATTAGGACGCTCCTCAACCCCCATTAGGACGCTCCTCAACCCCCATTAGGACGCTCCTCAACCCCCATTAGGACGCTCCTCAACCCCCATTAGGACGCTCTTCAACCCCCATTAGGACGCTCTTCAACTCCCATTAGGACGCTCTTCAACCCCCATTAGGACGCTCTTCAACCCCCATTAGGACGCTCCTCAACCCCCATTAGGACGCTCCTCAACCCCCATTAGGGCGCTCTTCAACCCCCATTAGGACGCTCCTCAACTCCCGTTAGAACGCTCTTCAACCCCCATTAGGACGCTCCTCAACCCCCATGGGGTTTATTATGGATCCCCATTAGTTCCTGTCAAGGCAGCGGTTACTCTTCCTGGGGTTTATTATGGATCCCCATTAGTTCCTGCCAAGGCAGCAGCTACTCTTCCTGGGGTTTATTATGGATCCCCATTAGTTCCTGCCAAGGCAGCAGCTACTCTTCCTGGGGTTTATTATGGATCCCCATTAGTTCCTGTCAAGGCAGCAGCTACTCTTCCTGGGGTTTATTATGGATCCCCATTAGTTCCTGTCAAGGCAGCAGCTACTCTTCCTGGGGTTTATTATGGATCCCCATTAGTTCCTGCCAAGGCAGCAGCTACTCTTCCTGGGGTCCAGCAACATTAAGCCAGTTATATACAACTTAAAATATTACATGACATTACAGAGCTCCACCTGTTTTGAGGCCAACATTTTTTGCCAAAAAACAGGGTTGCCTGTTTTGCATGTTATTTTGGCATTAATATGTGTCACATATCAGTTTGCAAACAATGTAATTTAAAAATAATAATAATTGACTTAATAAAGCTGCATACTTTACAAACAAACTATTTTTTTGCTTTCTTGAGTAACAAGCTGACCACACTGCTCAGCGTCTACGTAGCCAGGCACTAAAATAGAACTTGGTTCTATTTGTGACGCTTGAAGCGCTGCAAGTCCCGCCTCTCCCATCTCCTCATTGGTTTTTAGGAGCATATACCCATGTGGGTGATTGAAAGATGAACTGAGGTCCACACTCCAGACCAGTTGGTGGTGGTAATGCACCTTAAAGTTGGTTTGCCAACAGCCATATAAAGTCCAAAGACGAAGAAGAAGCCTGAAGGAGGAGAGATTACTAGAAACACACTCAATTTACCCTTTTATCTATGGATTAATTGTCGGAGTAGAGGACCTTGTGCATTTCAGGTAAAATAACAACCCAATGTTTATATCGCAGGACAAATTAGCTAGCAACAGCAAAGCTAGCTAGGTATTGCCATGAATGTTTAATACTTTTCGCGTGCAGTCTGGTCAGCATGTAAGGCAGCTCCAAAATTCAGGTGTTTCAGCCTAGCTCAGTGCTTTCTGTAGTGGCGGAAAATACGGAGCGTAGGGGTTGGTAATGTTCTCTAGTTGCGCCGTGATTGGCTCAGTGCTCTGTCACTCATGGGGACACTACGTCACCGCCAAATCTGAGGGTAGAGCTCGAAAATTCAAGCCCCTTGGGTTCTGCCATAGAGTTACATTAGAAGTGCCCATCCAAGAAGGCTCAAGGTCATTGGCCACAGATAAAATGACATCAAATCACGTTATATCTACAGTAGCTTTGATTGGACTGATCATGTCAACATCATTCTTTCAAAATCTTAGCTAGCAGTCATCATCATGAATCAAGTCGACAATCTACTGGCAAATGCTTTTAATCATTGTCATATGAAGAGAAACAATGAAGAGAAATTATAGATAGAACGTATCGGTGCTCATCGGCCATTCGGCATAAACATTACACAACAAGTTGGAAACTGCTAATTCAACAATAAGTGATTTGGAAGTAATCAGTGATTAACTGCAAGCATTTGAAAAGCAATCACTAGCCTGCTATTTAGTGGAGTGGGTGTGTGGGACAAGTCTGTGTTTAAGGGTCTCTTTTCCAAGCTTCAAAGGATAAACATTCAACATTGGCCAGCAATCCAGCATGATTTCAGCTCAAAACAACTGTTAACTCGAAACTGGGAAATCTGACTTTGTGAGTTCAAGACAACTGGGAACTCGGAGAAAATAACCGTCTGGAAAAATACGTTTTGAACTTTCATCCAACTCGAATTGTAAATCGGGAACTCGGGCCTCTTTCTAGAGCTACGACCTGAAGATCACTGACGTCATCAGGATTTCACCTTTTTCAGAGTTCCCAGTTGTCTTGAAAGCACCATAAATCCAGAGAATGTCAGACTTTGATGACAAAGTTTGATGATAAAATTTGCCCATGAAGGACCACTGCACCACCTTCCTGTTCAAGTGAGCATAGCACAACATGGTGAGTCCAAAAATGTATTTTATGCTGCTGTATAAATTATGTAATATGCCAGGGAGATATGTACACTGTAGCTAAGAAAGTAATATGTTGTGAAGTAAGCTGATAGTAGCCCATGTGCCTCACCAAATAATTTGGTAGATTTTCCACTCTTAATTTCACCTGACTTGGTGGTGCACATGTAGCCTATAACCTGTTTTAGAGAAATTTAATCATTGAATATTGTAAGAGCTTTCATTTTCTGCTTATATGCCCCCTTTATCTATCCTATGGTTTTGACTTGGTGTACAGGGAGAACACTGTAAGAACACTGTAAGAATGGCCCATGTTCTGAATTCTGTCGCTGTACATTTCAAAAGTGCTGAACAAATAGTTATATTGACTGCATCCGTCCTAGCTCGCTCCTTAATGTCTTAATCGAAATGACGGATTGCCTCTTATCTGCTTTTCGTCCCCTTATGCCATAGTTTGTACATCTCAATTTTCAGTAGAAACCACATTTGTTTAAGCAAGTCAGCCATATCAGCTATGTTTTTTTAAAAAGGTAGTAAATGAGGCTGAAGGAACTGTTTCGCTGCCAGACAAGGCTCCGCAGATAACCAGGTGTAGCAGTGGTAAGGTGTCCGGACTCTGCTGTTGGGACAGCTTTCTGTAGGCCCTAACAGTTTGTGGGCACCTTTTGTCACCGTTATAGTGCAATTCATGTATTGTTTAGTGTTGTGTTGTGTTGTGTAGTGGCTTTGCTGGCATGTATCTACAAATATTTGGGGAGTTTGCCCCATCAAGATGTACATGCTAAAATCGCCACTAATCACAGCACTGGCAAACCACGGTTGACCAACTCCCTGACCAATATGGCTGCCCTTTATCCCATCATAAGAAGGTTCATGTTCATTCTAGTATTCTAATTCTAGTATTCTAATTCTAGTATTCTAAGGTACAAGTTTTTTTTTTAAATGAATTGTTTGCCCCACCAAGATTAACATGCTAAAATCGCCGCTGCTTTTCACAACACATTGTGTGTGTCCTGGCAGGTCTACTACCACAGAAAACATCTTGTGTACATATGTATAGAGTATCATGTGTAAGTGTAAGGGTGTGTCTGTGCCTGTGTGTGTGTGTGTGTGTGTGTGTGTGTGTGTGTGTGTGTGTGTGTGTGTGTGTGTGTGTGTGTGTGTGTGTGTGTGTCTCTTCACAGTCCCCGCTGTTCCATAAGGTGTATTTTTATCTGTTTCTTAAATCTGATTCTACTGCTGCATCAGTTACCTGATGTGGAATAGAGTTCCATGTAGTCATGGCTCTATGTAGTACTATGCACCTCCCATAGTCTGTTCTGGACTTGGGGACTGTGAAGAGACCTCTGGTGGCATGTCTTGTGGGGTAAGCATGCGTGTCTGAGCTGTGTGCTATTAAACAGACAGCTCAGTGCATTCAGCAGGTCAACACGTCTTACAACAACAAGTAGTGATGAAGTCAATCTCTCCTCCACTTTGAGCCATGAGAGATTTACATGCATATTATTAATGCTAGCTCACCGTGTACATTTGAGGGCCAGACTTGCTGCCCTGTTCTGAGCCAATTGTAATTTCCGAGGTCCCTCTTTGTGGCACCTGACCACACGACTGAACTGTAGTCCAGGTGCGACAACACTAGTGCGACAACACTAGGGCCTGTAGGATCTGCCTTGTTGATAGTGCTGTTAAGAAGGAAGATCAGTGCTTTATTATAGACAGACTTCTCCCCATCTTAGCTACTGTTGTATCAACATGTTTTGACCATGACAGTTTACAATGCAGGGTTACTCCAAGCACTTTAGTCACCTCAACTTGCTCAATTTCCACATTATTTATTACAAGATTTAGTTGAGGTTAGGGTATTGTCACGCCCTGGCTATAGAGAGGCTTTTTATTCTCTATTTTAGTTAGGCCAGGGTGTGACTAGGGTGGGCAGTCTATGTTATTTTTTCTATGTTGTTGTGTTTCTATGTGTTTGGCCTGGTGTGGTTCCCAATCAGAGGCAGCTGTCTAACGTTGTCTCTGATTGGGAGCCATACTTAGGTAGCCTGTTCCAACCAATGTTTGTGGGTAGTTGTTTTTTGTTTTGTATTATGTACCAGACAGAACTGTTTCGGTTATTCTTTTTGTCATTTTCGTGTTTTGTGTTCGGGTTATTAAATTGAATATGAACACGTACTACGCTGCACCTTGGTCCTCATCTTCTTCTCTTGAATGCCGTTACAGGTGAATGATTTGTCCCAAATACAATGCTAGTATTGAATAAGACTAACTTATTTGATAAGTATTGCAAAGCCAGTCGCATGTCATTCGTAAAGATTTTAAAAAGTAAAAGGGCCTAGACAGTAGCTGTGGGGAATACCAGATTCTATGTGGATTTTGTTGGAGAGGCTTCCATTAAAGAACACCCTCTGTGTTCTGTTAGACAAGTAACTATTTATCCACATTATAGCAGGGGGTGTAAAGTCATAACACATAAGTATTTTTCCCAGCAGCAGACTATGGTTGATAATGTCAAAAGCTGCACTGAAGTCTATTAAAACTGCCCCCACAATATTTTTATCATCAATTTCTCTCAGCCAATCATCAGTCATTTGTGTAAGTGCTGTGCTTGTTGAATCCCCTTCCCTATAAGCGTGCTGAAAGTCTGTTGTCAATTTGTTTACAGTAAAATAGGATTGTATCTGGTCAAAAACTATTTTTCCAAAAGGGTTGGTGACAAGCTGATTGGTCAGCTATTTGAGCCAGTAAAGGGGGCTTTACTATTCTTAGGTAGCGGAATGACTTTTGCTTCCCTCTTTCACACTCACTTTACGAAATAAAAAATTACAATGCTTGTATTTCATAATTTGATCAGTTATACTTTGATGTATAGTGCCAGCATTTGTTGCTGGCATGTCATGCCTAAGTTTACTAATCTTGTCAATGAAAAAAATCATCAACGTAATTGGCAATATCATTGGGTTTTGTGATGAATGAGCCTTCTGATTCAATGAATGATGGAGCTGGGTTTGCCTTTTTCCCCAAAATTTCATTGAAAATCCTCCAAAGATTTTACTGTCATTCTTTATTTCATAGTGTAGTTCTTCTCATTTTTATTCAGTTTAGTCACATGAGTTCTCAATTTGTAGTATGTTTGCCAATCGGTTGTACAGCCAGACCTATTTGCCATTTCTTTTGCCTCATCCCTCTCAACCATACAATTTTTTAAATTCCTCATCAATCCACGGGGATTTAACAATTTTACAATAGTTTTCTTAATAATGGGTGCGTGCTTATTAGTAACTGGAATAAGCAATTTCAAGTGTCAATTGGTGCGTCTAGTTGCTCCTCATTACACACCAACACATATTATTATTATATCAACAACATAGGATCATATTGTATGACCTCATATACACTATATTAGGCCCAGGCTTTGGAACTTTGGTTTTCCTAGATATGGCTACTATATTGTGATCACTACATGGGGAGGCAGCGTAGCCTAGTGGTTAGAGTGTTGAACTAGTAACTGAAAGGTTGAATCCCCGAGCTGACAAGGTACAAATCTGTCATTCTGCCCCTGAACAAGGCACTGTTTCTAGGCCATCAGTTGAAAATAAGAATTTGTTCTTAACTGACTTGCCTAGTAAATTATGAATAAAACATCTGATGGATTTTTGCAGCATTAGTAAAGATATGATCAATACATGTTGATGATTTCATTCCTGTGCTGTTTGTAACTACCCTGGTAGGTTGACTGATAACCTGAACCAGGTTGCAGGCACTTGTTACAGTATGACGTTTACTCTTTAGTGGGCAGCTTGACGGAAGCCAGTCAATATTGAAATCACCCAGATAATATACCTCTCTGTTGATATCACATACATTGTCAAGAATTTCACACGTATTATCCAGATACTGACTGTTATACTTGGTGGTCTATAGCAGCTTCCCACCAGAATGGGCTTTAGGTGAGGCAGATGAACCTGTAGTCATATTACTTCAACAGTATTTAACATGAGATCGTCTCTAAGCTCTACAGGAATGTGTTTCTGAAAACAACGCCTCCCCCCTTTGGCATTTCTGTCTTTTCTGTAGATGTTATAACCATGTATTTCTCCCACTTTCTCCCACTGTATCATCAAAGGTATTATTTAAGTGAGTTTTCAGAGATGCGATTTCAACATGGCACGTCGATCCATGACATCCTACTGAGACGAGTTGCTAGACAAACTAGATTCAATGCCATAACGTGGAAACCCAACACTATACCACAATGCAACAGAGCTGTGGCTGAAACTGGCCACCATAGAGAGAGGTTGAGATGAGTTTTACAGCAGTGCTTCCCCTAGCAATACGTAGGTGGGAAGGACCCACCTTACTTCCTACTTGCGCCACTGAAAGATTTTTCTCTTTAAATAGTTTTAAATTGAAGCTTTTGGTGGGTAGAGGATATGGATGTGGATTTTTGGAAAATAATCTTGGGGATTGTATTAATGACAGGATCAGGATCATTCAGAGAAGAGTGGACAGATCTCTGCTATTGGACAACAGAGGGAGGGTGGGACAGGTGGCCAGGGCTGGAGGGAGGAGAGAAAGAAAGAAAGAAAGAAAGAAAGAAAGAAAGAAAGAAAGAAAGAAAGAAAGAAAGAAAGAAAGAAAGAAAGAGAGACCGAGACAGAGACAGAGAGAGGCTATTTGCTCATTGTTACAACACTGAACACAGCCAATAATAGAAGATTTGAAATGTCTCTATTCTTTTAAAACGTTTGTGGGTGGCTGGAATCTCTTTTCTCACTGCCTGGTATAGAGGTCCTGGATGACAGGGAGCTTGGCCCCAGTGATGTAGTGGGCTGTCCTCACCACCCTCTGATATAGAGGCCCTGGATGGCAGAGAGCTCGGTCCCGGTGATGTACTGGGCTGTCCTCACCACCCTCT
Source organism: Salvelinus alpinus (assembly GCF_045679555.1). Classification (NCBI taxonomy): domain Eukaryota; kingdom Metazoa; phylum Chordata; class Actinopteri; order Salmoniformes; family Salmonidae; genus Salvelinus; species Salvelinus alpinus. Next base: position 51,976,484 of record NC_092102.1, on the reverse strand, counting down.
GGTATAGAGGTCCTGGATGGCAGGGAGCTCGGCCCCAGTGATGTACTGGGCTGTCCTCACCACCACCTGATATAGAGGTCCTGGGTGGCAGGGAGCTCGGTCCCGGTGATGTACTGGGCTGTCCTCACCACTCTCTGATATAGAGGTCCTGGGTGGCAGGGAGCTCGGTCCCGGTGATGTACTGGGCTGTCCTCACCACCCTCTGTAGCGCCATGCGATCGAGGGCGGTCCTGTTACCATACCAAGCAGTGACGCAGCCAATGAAGATCGTCTCAGAGGTGTAGCTGGAGACATTTTTGAGGATTTGAGGGCCGATGCCAAACTTTTCAGCCTCCTGAGAGGGAAGAGATGCTGTAGAACCTTTTTGTGGACTATTTTAAATCCTTAGTGATTTGGACCAGCCTTTCTTTGAGGCAAGGCGAGAAAGAGAGAGGATCGTTGATCCAAGGTCTGTTTTAAAGGATTGACTCTCTTTGATAGGTCAGTGTAAATCTATAAACCAATTATTTAAGTAAGAGAGACATCACACCCCAACACAACACAGACACACACACTTTACAAAAGGGTATTTGAGGTCTGGGCCTGCTGGTGTAGTTAAAAAGCGAGCACGTGGCTGTAACTCACTACTGCTTATAAAATAGACTTGGCATCTCTTCCTGAGTTCACCCTCTCATTTGACACACACACACACACACACACACACACACACACACACACACACACACACACACACACACACACACACACACACACACACACACACACACACACACACACACACACACACACACACACACACACACACACACACACACACAGTAGATGTGATAATGATATTTTCCTTCATAAAACGGTTGTTTGTGAAGGACACACACACACACACGTCTCTGCTAAGATATTCATTATTTTAGGATATAGTATGGTTATGAAAAAATGTGTACTTTAATAAACAATATCCTTACCTTCATATATCAGAGACATTTTAACACCTGATTCACCCTGTAATGTTTCAGGTCCACCACACACCATATTAAGTACATACCACCACACGAGTGGTCAATAAAATGAATGTGTAGAAGCTGTAGATTTGTAGAGAAGTAAAAGATTAACACAGAAAACAATGCATCCTTTTTTAAACGTTAGTGGTCGGTCTCCTATCTCCCCAACTGTTATCCTACCTGAGAGTTAAGAGGACATATTCCAAGGGACAAAACTGTAGCCTACTCTGCTGTAGGCTAATGTTACTGTACAGAATGGGGTCTGCTGTAGGCTAATGTTACTGTACAGAATGGGGTCTGCTGTAGGCTAATGTTACTGTACAGAATGGGGTCTGCTGTAGGCTAACATTACTGTACAGAATGGGGTCTGCTGTAGGCTAACATTACTGTACAGAACAGGAGTCGACATTTGAGGCAGCACATCAAACAGCAGTTCAATAACAAAGCCGTTTTCTGTTGCAGTCCACAACACCATATTGACCAACTAACTGTCAATACTATCATTTACGTTAAACCATTCATTTATTAAGCATATCACAATCATGTACCCGTTTGGAAAATACAAATAAATGCAATAATATGGAATGCAATAATCTGTTGTTTTTTTTACTGGCGAATAACAATTATTGCCGCATAATCTTTGATAAACAGCAATCTATAATCCAACTCAAACGCGCCCTTACCAGTATATCAGCTTGTTGTTATTTAGAATAACAGGAGTCTTGTCTGAGGCGCAATTGATGCACCACATTGTTGCTAACGAATCCACGTCGGTCCTGGTGCGTAAAACCCTTATTCCCTCCTGTCGTTAATTTGGCTCGATATCCGCTCCTGGAGAGACGCGCTCCAGGGATACGTTCTCATACGCATGCTTCTGTTATTTCAGGTAGAGCGCATTGTTAACTCAGAAGAGAAAAAGAGGAGAAATGTCGAGGGTTCTCCCGCTCAATCTTCTCCTTTTACACGGATCTCAATCCCTTCATCTATCCCCAACCTCTAATTCTTAATCTCCCCCTTCCCTCTCCTCCCTCATTTCGTTGACTCTCCAACGCGGCCGTTTCTATCTCTCTCTGGTCGCTTCAGGCTGCTATCTGCTAGAGCGGAGCAGCGTGACACAGCAGTCACGGCAACAACACGACTACAGCTAGTCTGATTTGGTGAACAATTTCCGGCTCCAGTCCACACACGCAGCAAGTGAGGGTGCATTCTATCTATACAATCCAAGTAAATTGTTATCCTTCTTCCATTTAATAGATAGAAAGACAAAGAAAATATTATAGTAAAATCAAATCCAAATGATTTGTCACATGCAATGAATACAACAGGTGTAGTAGACCTTACCACGAAATGCTTACTTACAAGCCATTAACCAACAATGCAGTTTCAAGAAAAATGAGTGTTATGAAAATATTTATTAAAACAAACTGAAAGGTTTTTTTTTAAAGAAAAAAAAGAAAATTCGAAAAATAACAAACAAAAAGCAACAATAAAATAACAGTAGTGAGGCTCTATACAGGGTGTTACGGTACAGAGTCAATGTGGAGGCTATATACAGGGTGTTACGGTACAGAGTCAGTGTGGAGACTATATACAGGGTGTTACCGGTACAGAGTCAATGTGGAGGCTATATACAGGGGGTACCGGTACAGAGTCAGTGTGGAGACTATATACAGGGGGTACCGGTACAGAGTCAATGTGGAGGCTATATACAGGGGGTACCGGTACAGAGTCAATGTGGAGGCTATATACAGGGGGTACCGGTACAGAGTCAATGTGGAGGCTATATACAGGGTGTTACGGTACAGAGTCAGTGTGGAGGCTATATACAGGGGTTACCGGTACAGAGTCAGTGTGGAGACTATATACAGGGTGTTACGGTACAGAGTCAGTGTGGAGGCTATATACAGGGGGTACCGGTACAGAGTCAATGTGGAGGCTATATACAGGGTGTTACGGTACAGAGTCAATGTGGAGGATATAAACAGGGGGTACTGGTACAGAGTCAATGTGGAGGATATATGGTACAGAGTCAATGTGCGTCGAGGTTAGTCGAGGTAATTGTAGTGCCTTGCAGTCGGAGGCCGAGCAGTTGCCATACCAGGGGGTGATGCAACCAGTCATGATGCTGGTGCAACTGAATAACTTTTTGAGGATCTGAAGATGCCAAATCTTTTTAGTCTCCTGTAGGGGAACATGCGTTGTCATGCCCTCTTAACGACTGTTGGTGTGTTTGGACCATAATAGTTTGTTGGTGATGTGGACACCAAGGAACTTGAAGTCCTGAAGCTGCTCCACTACAGCCCCGTCGATGAGAATGGGGGCGTGCTCGGTCCTCCTTTTCCTGTAGTCCACAATCATCTTCTTTTTCTTGATCACATTGAGGGAGAGGTTGTTATCCTGGCACCAAACGGCCAGGTCTCTGACCTCCTCCCTATAGGCTGTCTCATTGTTGTCGGTGATTAGGCCTACCACTGTTGTGTCGTCTGCAAACTTAATGATGGTGTTGGAGTGATGCATGGCCGTGCAGTCGTGGGTGAACAGGGAGTACAGGAGGGGACTGAGCACGCACCCCTGAGGTGCCCCCGTGTTGAGGATCAGAGCGGCAGATGTGTTGTTACCTATCCTCACCACCTGGGGGCGGCCCGTCAGGAAGTCTAGGATCCAGTTGCAGAGGGAGATGTTTAGTCCCCGGTTCCTTAGCTTAGTGATGAGGTTTGAGGGTAATATGGTGTTGAACGTTGAGCTGTAGTCAATGAACAGCACTCTCACGTAGGTGTTCCTTTTGTCCATGTGGGAAAGGGCCGTGTGGAGTGCAATAGAGATTGCATCATCTGTGGATCTGTTGGGGCGGTATGCAAATTGGAGTGGGTCTAGGGTTTCTGAGATGTTAGTGTTGAAGTGAGCCATGACCAGCCTTTCAAAGCACTTCATGGCTACAGACGTGGGTGCTATGGGTCAGTAGACATTTAAGCAGGTTACCTTGGTGTTCTTGGGCACAGGGACTATGGTGGTCTGCTTGAAACATGTTGGTATTACAGAGTCCGTCAGGGAGAGGTTGTTGATGTCAGTGACGACACTTGCAAGTTGGTCAGCACATGCTCGGAGTACACGTCCCTGGTAATCCATCTTGCCCTGTGGACTTGTGAATGTTGACCTGTTTAAAAGTCTTTCTCACATCGGCTACGGAGTGCGTGATAAAATAGTCGTCAGGTGCAGCTGATGCTCTCATGCATGCTTCAGTGTTGATTGCCTCGAAGCGAGCATAGAAGTTATTTAGGTCATCTGGTAGGCTTGTGTCTTTTTGGCAGCTCGCGGCTGTGCTACCCTTTGTAGTCCGTAATAGTTTGCAAGCCCTGACACATCCGACGAACGTCAGAGCCGGTGTAGTACGATTCAAACTTAGTTCTGTATTTACGCTTTGACTGATTGATGGTCCGTCGGAGGTCATAACGGGATTTCTTATAATCTTCCGGGTGAGAGTCCCGTTCCATGAAAGCGGCAGCTCTACCCTTTAGCTCAGTGCGGATGTTGCCTGTAATCCATGGTTTCTGGTTGGGGTATGTACGTACAGTCACTGTGGGGTCGATGTCATCGATGCACTTATAGATAAAGCCAGTGACTGATGTGGTGTACTCCTCAATGCCGTCGGAAGAATTCCGGAACATGTTCCAGTCTGTGATAGCATAACAGTCCTGTAGTTTAGCATCTGTGTCATCTGATCACTTCCTTATTGAGCGAGTCACTGGTACTTCCTGCTTTAGTTTTTGATTGTATGCAGGAATCAAGAGAATAGAGTTATGGTCAGATTTGCCAAATGAAGGGTAAGGGAGCTTTGTACGCATCTCCGTGTGTGGAGTAAAGGTGGTCTAGAGTTTTTATCCCTTTGGTTGCACATTTAACATGCTGATTTAGGTCAAACTGATTTAAGTTTGCCTGCATTAAAGTCCCCGGCCACTAGGAGCGCCGCCTCTGGATTAGCGTTTTCTTGTTTGCTTATGTCCTTATACAGCTGGTTGCGTGTGGTCTTAGTTCCAGCATCGGTTTATGGTGGTAAATAGAATTATAGAGATGAGAACTCTCTTGGTAGATAGTGTGGTCTACAGCTTATCATGAGATACTCTACCTCAGGCGAGCAAAACCTAGAGACTTCCTTTAATATTAGATTTCGTGCACCAGCTGTTATTTATAAATAGACAGAGACCTCCACCCCTTGTCGTACCGGAGGCAGCTGTTCTATCTTGCTGACGGACTGAAAGCCACGACTCTGTGAAACATAAGATATTACAGTTTTTAATGTCCCATTGGTAGGATAGTCTTGATCAGAGCTCATACATTTTATTATCCAAGGATTGCGCGTTGGCTAATAGGACTGATGGTAAAGGCAGATTACTCACTCGCCTTCGGATCCTTACAAGGCATCCTGACCGACGTCCCCAATATCTCCGTCTCTTCTTCATGTGAACGCAGTAAAGGAGATAAAAACCTTAACTTTACTGGAGCATTGAAACATGGTTGTGAGGGCATTGGGACAGATTGAAGGTTTACTGAGACATTCATCCCGGTGTTCTGAAACACGATCAGGTGTGTTGTAACCACACGTAATCAAAAGTTGTGCAACACCTTTGCCAGAGACTAGGAGCACTAACCCAGAAAAGGTTGAAAATACTATTGTGGTGTTTTGATTCCTTTAGAACACTTCTTCCTCTTACTGTGTATTCCCTGATCTTACTGCTTTAACTGTTGGGCAGCAGGTAGCCTAGTGGTTAGTGGAGGGGCGGCAGGTAGCCTAGTGGTTAGTGGAGGGGCGGCAGGTAGCCTAGTGGTTAGTGGAGGGGCGACAGGTAGCCTAGTGGTTAGAGCGGAGGGGCGACAGGTAGCCTAGTGGTTAGAGTGGAGGGGCGGCAGGTAGCCTAGTGGTTAGAGCGGAGGGGCGACAGGTAGCCTAGTGGTTAGAGCGGAGGGGCGGCAGGTAGCCTAGTGGTTAGAGCGTAGGGGGGGCAGGTAGCCTAGTGGTTAGAGAGGAGGGGCGGCAGGTAGCCTAGTGGTTAGAGAGGAGGGGCGGCAGGTAGCCTAGTGGTTAGAGCGGAGGGGCGACAGGTAGCCTAGTGGTTAGAGTGGAGGGGCGGCAGGTAGCCTAGTGGTTAGAGCGGAGGGGCGACAGGTAGCCTAGTGGTTAGAGCGGAGGGGCGGCAGGTAGCCTAGTGGTTAGAGCGGAGGGGCGACAGGTAGCCTAGTGGTTAGAGCGGAGGGGCGACAGGTAGCCTAGTGGTTAGAGCGGAGGGGCGGCAGGTAGCCTAGTGGTTAGAGCGGAGGGGCGGCAGGTAGACTAGTGGTTAGAGTGGAGGGGCGGCAGGTAGCCTAGTGGTTAGTGGAGGGGTGGCAGGTAGCCTAGTGGTTAGAGTGGAGGGGCGGCAGGTAGCCTAGTGGTTAGAGTGGAGGGGTGGCAGGTAGCCTAGTGGTTAGAGTGGAGGGGTGGTAGGTAGCCTAGTGGTTAGAGTGGAGGGGTGGCAGGTAGCCTAGTGGTTAGAGTGGAGGGGTGGCAGGTAGCCTAGTGGTTAGTGGAGGGGTGGCAGGTAGCCTAGTGGTTAGAGTGGAGGGGTGGCAGGTAGCCTAGTGGTTAGTGGAGGGGTGGCAGGTAGCCTAGTGGTTAGTGGAGGGGTGGCAGGTAGCCTAGTGGTTAGCGGAGGGGCGGCAGGTAGCCTAGTAGTTAGCGGAGGGGCGACAGGTAGCCTAGTGGTTAGCGGAGGGGCGACAGGTAGCCTAGTGGTTAGTGGAGGGGTGGCAGGTAGCCTAGTGGTTAGAGTGGAGGGGCGGCAGGTAGCCTAGTGGTTAGAGTGGACGGGCGGCAGGTAGCCTAGTGGTTAGAGCGTTGGAGTAGTATCCGAAAGGTTGCTAGATCAAATCCCTGAGCTGACAAGGTGAAAATATGTCGTTCTGTCCCTGAACAAGGCAGTTAACCCACTGTTCCTAGGCCGTCATTGAAAATAAGAATTTGTTCTTTAACTGACCTGCCTAGTTAAATTAAAAATTAAAAAATTCCGGTGTGTTGAGAAACTCCTCATCAGTTCCAAAAGTAAAGAACAAACAACATGAGAAACTACTAATTCATATGTCCTGGATAACAATTAATACGTGTAAAATTACTTTTTCAAGACATGATTGAAGCCTCAAATGCTTTTTCTTTTCTTTGCTAATGATCAAATAACAAAACACGAAGAGGCCTTAAACATTTTGATATTGATGAAGACAGTTCAAAGACAGTTCAAAGATCTATAAGGTATTTATCCATATTCTTCAAAATCTAAAAGAAATTAGGCATTATTTCTTCATTCATGGAAAAAATACAGGCTGCTAATGTAGCAGTAGCACTCATACGAAACTTGTTAATAAACTTCTGCCCAAGGCTCAACGCGATCCACCAGTCGTCCATTGTGCTCATGTCCTGACCTGAGTCTTTATATTCAGATGATGACACATGGACGGTTGTTCAGCTGAATTAAATCACCGTACAGTTGGGTTTGATCATATGATTGACAGTTCAGTTGGGATTAGTATGTAATTCGTGTCCTGATTGACTGTGGTTAGGAGTATGTACCGTATGTTGGGTTTGATCATATGATTGACAGTTCAGTTGGGATTAGTATGTAATTCGTGTCCTGATTGACTGTGGTTAGGGGTATGTACCGTATGTTTTTCTACAGGGAGACAGAGATAGCAAAATGATAACAACAAGCAATAATGATAGTACACGAATGCATAATTAAGTTCTCAAATGCTATAATATAATATTAAGCAATTTGAATACAAGTATTAAACATCGCTATCAATATGCAAAAAAAGCAAATACATGAATAAGCGATGCACATTTAGCAACAAGATAACAATATGAATGGCAGAAGTGGTGTGGTAGTCCAGCTCTAGATCAGGTTACAGTAACAGTGGCTATAAAGTGTATCATATAGACTACCACAGTATGAGTCATATATAACATGTGGTGTGGTAGTCCAGCTCTAGATCAGGTTACAGTAACAGTGGCTATAAAGTGTATCATATAGACTACCACAGTATGAGTCATATATAACATGTGGTGTGGTAGTCCAGCTCTAGATCAGGTTACAGTAACAGTGGCTATAAAGTGTATCATATAGACTACCACAGTATGAGTCATATATAACATGTGGTGTGGTAGTCCAGCACTAGATCAGGTTACAGTAACAGTGGCTATAAAGTGCATCATATAGACTACCACAGTATGAGTCATATATATATATACCATATGGTAGGCACAACAGACATTGGACCAATAATCGACAGCCCAATGGTAACCAAAGGGCACATTTATACCGTTACAATCAGGGAAATGGGAATCAGGTGTTCGTGATGGTACAGTTCCGGAGGGATCCGTGACAGGTGTGTCCGATCCTTTGACTGGTACTCTGTTACCTCACGTTACCACTGCTACAATGTACATAGCCCTAAACATTGTGATTGTATCATTAGTTCTAATCTCATAATGAGCCTGGTAACTGTAGCCTATAATTAGTGCCTAAGCCTACCCTAGGAAAAGGTATTTCATTCCCAGTGGCTTCTTTAAAATGTTCATCAAAATATTGACTGAAATCATCATCAATCAATATTCATGCTATAAATATTTGCAATTTTAAAACCATTTGATCGTATGAGAGACACAGTCTGCCAAAACATTTTGTGTTTGGATGCTGCCTTTTAAATGCATTGAAACACAAACAAGGGTTGTCGCAGTTCTGTCTTAAAAAACACAATGATTCAGAATGAAGAACCGCTTTGTGTGTTTCAGTACTTCCATTCTGTTTGGAAATCCATTCAGTGTATCAGAACACGTCCGTTGGGTTCACATTCAAACACCCTCCAAACACCAGATCTCAGCTTAGGTGCGGTCATTTTCATGGTTTTACAACACAACGGTGATGTTTTGAGTTTTTCTATTTTAACAGTACTCCACTTTGCAATGAGCTGGAGGCAGTATGCAGTTTGAAAACAAATATTTAATTGTTTGAAAGCGGAACGTTTTAATACATACTGTATTATGAGGGACGTCTTACCTTGCTTCAAAGTAGCCTAGCCAAAGTCCAACAAAATATGCAGGCAAATATTTTATAAAGACTTCGAAATGCCATTGAAACCAATAGACTATTTCTCTCATGTTCTATTGGTTTGTGATTTGTCCTTTAAAAACATTGATTTTGGACATTTTGAAAACCATCATTTGAGTTCCCAGATCAGTATTCTGATCTCTTATTTGACAGCTGACTTGACCAAAATGTGTAATTTTTCAATATGTTTGTTGAAAGCCTGCAATTGATAACAGATCCCATAACACAAACACATCCATCTTGACCTCGGTGCAGTTTCTCAAGTGTCATAATATCACATTAAATATTGTTATGACGTACACAAGAGATATATGTAGAAATGACACCCAATGAGAGAGAGAAGCATTGGGGCTGAAGGAAAGAGAGAAGCATTGGGGCTGAGGAAAGAGAGAAGCATTGGGGCTGAGGAAAGAGAGAAGCAGTGGGGCTGAGGAAAGAGAGAAGCATTGGTGCTGAAGGAAAGAGAGAAGCATTGGTGCTGAAGGAAAGAGAGAAGCATTGGGGCTGAAGGAAAGAGAGAAGCAGTGGGGCTGAAGGAGAGAGAGAAGCATTGGGGCTGAAGGAAAGAGAGAAGCATTGGGGCTGAAGGAAAGAGAGAAGCATTGGGGCTGAAGGAAAGAGAGAAGCATTGGGGCTGAGGAAAGAGAGAAGCATTGGGGCTGAGGAAAGAGAGAAGCATTGGGGCTGAGGAAAGAGAGAAGCATTGGGGCTGAGGAAAGAGAGAAGCATTGGGGCTGAATGAAAGAGAGAAGCAGTGGGGCTGAGGAAAGAGAGAAGCATTGGGGCTGAAGGAAAGAGAGAAGCATTGGGGCTGAAGGAGAGAGAGAGGCATTGGGGCTGAAGGAGAGAGAGAAGCATTGGGGCTGAAGGAAAGAGAGAAGCATTGGGGCTGAGGAAAGAGAGAAGCATTGGGGCTGAGGAAAGAGAGAAGCATTGGGGCTGAGCTTTTATTTATTCCTCCTTCATCTTCTGTTCTATTTGCCTTCCTATCTGCCCCTTATGCCCCTATGCACTAATCCACCCTGTTTCCTTTCCGTCGTTCCGTCGTTCCTACCCTCCTCTCAGCCTTTATATTTCTCCTTCCTCCTCCCTTTCCCCATTCTGTCATTCTCACAATCAAGTTTAGCTGCAGGAAGAGGCATGCACAGGAGAGAGAGAGAGAGAGAGAGAGAGACAGAGAGAGAGAGAGAGAGAGAGAGAGAGAGAGAGATGTCACTAAGAAACGGTTGCTGTGAAACCAAGGGGAGGGGTGCTGGAAGCGGGAGTCAAGACTATTGCCTTGGCGACTGGAGTTTCACACTGTTTTGCTGGATTTATCTGCAAGATGGGAGGGCCTCCGACTTAACATATGACACGCATGACACTTATTAACACAACACATGACATGTGTGAGACGTAAACATATGACGCGTACAGTATAATAGAACATATGACACATACAGATGTAGGATCTTAATTTGCAGGAGAACTTTAAACCTTGTAGTGTATTTATATGACGACAGGTAGCCTAGCGTTTAAAGTGTTGGGGCAGCAACTGAAAGGTTGCTGGTTTGAATCCCTGTTGTATCCTGTTGTAGCAGGAAATGTGAATGTTCCTACTCTAGCAAACTGGCTCAAATTAAGATCCTACATTTGAAAAAAAAACTGTTTCAAGTTTTATTAGTCGTTCAGGATACACATCGTATACACTGTCCAACCAAATGCTTACTGCTGGTTCCTTCTCAACAATGAAACAACAATAAGAAAATATAAAAGTCAAGAATACGAACACAAAGTAAATGGCTCAGTAGAATAGAATAAACATTTCATCATCAGTATAATACAGGCTGACATCATCAGTATAATACAGGCTGACATCATCAGTATAATACAGGATGACATCATCAGTATAATACAGGATGACATCATCAGTATAATACAGGATGACATCATCAGTATAATACAGGATGGCATCATCATCATAATACAGGGTGACATCATCAGTATAATACAGGATGACATCATCAGTATAATACAGGATGACATCATCAGTATAATACAGGCTGACATCATCAGTATAATACAGGATGGCATCATCAGTATAATACAGGGTGACATCATCAGTATAATACAGGCTGACATCATCAGTATAATACAGGCTGACATCATCAGTATAATACAGGATGACATCATCAGTATAATACAGGATGACATCATCAGTATAATACAGGATGACATCATCAGTATAATACAGGCTGACATCATCAGTATAATACAGGCTGACATCATCAGTATAATACAGGCTGACATCATCAGTATAATACAGGATGACATCATCAGTATAATACAGGATGACATCATCAGTATAATACAGGATGACATCATCAGTATAATACAGGATGACATCATCAGTATAATACAGGATGACATCATCAGTATAATACAGGATGACATCATCAGTATAATACAGGATGACATCATCAGTATAATACAGGATGACATCATCAGTATAATACAGGATGACATCATCAGTATAATACAGGATGGCATCATCAGTATAATACAGGATGACATCATCAGTATAATACAGGGTGACATCATCATAATACAGGGTGACATCATCAGTATAATACAGGATGACATCATCAGTATAATACAGGGTGACATCATCATAATACAGGGTGACATCATCAGTATAATACAGGACGACATCATCAGTATAATACAGGGTGACATCATCAGTATAATACAGGGTGACATCATCAGTATAATACAGGATGACATCATCAGTATAATACAGGATGGCATCATCATCATAATACAGGGTGACATCATCAGTATAATACAGGATGACATCATCAGTATAATACAGGGTGACATCATCAGTATAATACAGGGTGACATCATCAGTATAATACAGGATGACATCATCAGTATAATACAGACTGAGTGACTGAGTGAGTGCTAAGTTACGGAGAATACCATGTGTATCCCGTACATATGAATAATGAAACGTTAAATGTCTTCTCACTATCTTCCATTAGATTGAAACCACAACTCATACATGTATTGCACAGTCCAGTACCAAACTCACATCCTGCCTGGCTACTCAGTTCAGATCAGAAACACATTAGAGCACAGTCCAGTACCAAACTCACATCCTGCCTGGCTACTCAGTTCAGATCAGATTAACACATTAGAGCACAGTCCAGTACCAAACTCACATCCTGCCTGGCTACTCAGTTCAGATCAGAAACACATTCGAGCACAGATTAACACATTAGTTTAACACACGTATATAATGTTACACAATCATAGTGTAGAAAACGTCAACTTTGGTCTACACTTCTCCCGCCTCACTATCAGACAGACAGACAGACGGCCTAGGGGCACAGTGTATCTGTGGGGAGCAGAGTAGACCTAAGTTGTTGACCTTTGCAACAATATGGCAGCATACAGTATTCAGACCCCTTGACTTTTTTCACATTTTGTTACGTTACAGCCTTATTCTAAAATGAATAAAATAAAATAAATTCATCATCAATCTACACACAATGCCCCATAATGACATCACAATACCCCATAATGACATCACAATACCCCATAATGACATCACAATACCCCATAATGACATCACAATACCCCATAATGACATCACAATACCCCATAATGACATCACCATACCCCATAATGACATCACCATACCCCATTATGACATCACCATACCCCATAATGACATCACAATACCCCATAATGACATCACCATACCCCATTATGACATCACAATACCCCATAATGACATCACCATACCCCATTATGACATCACCATACCCCATTATGACATCACAATACCCCATAATGACATCACCATACCCCATTATGACATCACAATACCCCATAATGACATCACCATACCCCATTATGACATCACCATACCCCATTATGACAAAGCAAAAACAAGTTTTTAGAAATGTTTGCAAATGTATTACTAATAAAAAACTGAAAAACCTTTGCTAGGAGTTGAGCTATTGAGCTCAGGTGCATCCTGTTTCCATTGATCATCTTTGAGATGTTTCTACAACTTGATTGGAGTCCACCTGTGGTAAATTCTATTGATTGGACATGATTTGGAAAAGCACACACATGTTGACAGTGAAAGTCAGAGCAAAAACCAAGCCATGAGATCAAAGGAATTGTCCGTAGAGCTCCGAGACAGGATTGTGTCAGGTTTTTATGCCTCCTTGCTCGCACATGCTTTTTTCAGTTTTTCAGTTCTCTTTTCTTTTCCCACAAATTTTCTATAGGATTGAGGTCAGGGCTTTGTGATGGCCACTCCAATACATTGACTATGTTGTCCTTAAGCCATTTCGCCACAACTTTGGAAGTATGCTTGGGGTCATTGTCCATTTGCAACCAAGCTTTAACTTCCTGACTGATGTCTTGATGTTGCTTCAAAATATCCACATAATTTTACTATCTCATGATGCCATCTATTTTGTGAAGTGCACCAGACCCTCCTGCAGCAAAGCACCCCCACAACATGATGCTGCCACCCCCGTGCTTCACGGTTGGGATGGTGTTCTTCGGCTTGCAAGCCACCCCCTTTTCCCTCCAAACATAACGATGGTCATTATGGCCAAACAGTTCTATTTTTGTTTCATCAGACCAGAGGACATTTCTCCAAAAAGTACGATCTTTGTCCCCATGTGCAGTTGCAAACCGTAGTCTGGCTTTTTTATGGCAGTTTTGGAGCAGTGACTTCTTCCTTGCTGAGCGGCCTTTCAGGTTATGTCGATGTAGGACTCGTTTTACTGTGAATATATATATACTTTTGTACCTGTTTTCTCCAGCATCTTCACAAGGTCCTTTGCTGTTGTTCTGGTATTGATTTGCACTTTTCACACCAAAGTGCGTTCATCTCTAGGAGACAGAACGCGTCTCCTTCCTGAGCGGTATTACGGCTGCGTGGTCCCATGGTGTTTATACTTGAGTACTATTATTTGTACAGATGAACGTAGTACCGTCAGGCATTTGGAAAATCCTCCCAAGGATGAACCAGACTTGTGGAGGTCTACAATTCTTTTTCTGAGGTCTTGGCTGATTTCTTTTGATTTTCACATGATGTCAAGCAAAGAGGCACTGAGTTTGAAGGTTGGCCTTGAAATACATACACAGGTACACCTCCAATTGATTCAAATTATGTCAATTAGCCTATCAGAAGTTTCTAAAGCCATGACATCATTTTCTGGAATTCTCCAAGCTGTTTAAAGGCACAGTCAACTTAGTGTATGTGAATTTATGACCCACTGGAAATGTGATACAGTGAATTATAAGTGAAATAATCTGTCTGTAAACAATTGTTGGAAAAGTTTCCTAATGTCATGCACAAAGTAGATGTCCTAACCGACTTGCCAAAACTATAGTTTGTTAACAAGAAATTTGTGGAGTGGTTGAAAAACGAGTTTTAATAACTCCAACATAAGTGGATGTAAACTTCCGACTTCAACTGTATATAGTGGTACCGGTACCGAGTCAATATGTACAGGTTAGTCAAGGTAATTTGTAAATGTAGGTAGGGGTAAAGTGACTATGCAAACCTCCTGGCATTGACAACTTAAATGGAAAGCTACTGAGGATGGTAGCTGACTCTATAGCCACTCCTGTCTGTCACATCTTTAATCTGAGTCTAGAGGAAAGTCTTTGTCCTCAGGCCTGGAGGGAAGTCTTTGTCCTCAGGCCTGGAGGGAAGCCAAAGTAATTCCACTACCCAAGAGTGGTATAGCTGCCTTTACTGGTTCTAACAGCAGACCTATCAGCTTCCTGCCAGCTGGAAAAAATGGTGTTTGACCAAATACAATGCTATTTCTCTGTAAACAAATTAACAACATACTTTCAGCATGCTGATAGAGAAGGGCACTCAACATGTACAGCACTGACACAAATGACTGGTTGAAATAAATTAAGAATAAGAAGATTGTGGGAGCTGTACTGTTAGATTTCAGTGCATTTTTTTTATTTTATTGACCGTAACATAACGTATGTGCTATGTCTTTTCAACCTCTGCCATATCGTGGATTCAGAGCTATCTAATAGAACTCAGAGGGTTTTCTTTAATGGAAACATCTATTGTTAACATGTCAAGTGTGGTGTACCACAGGGCAGCTCTCCTGGCCCTCTACTCTTTTCTATTTTTACCAATGACCTGCCACTGGCATTAAACAAAGTATGTGTGTCCATGTATGCTGATGATTCAACCATATACGCATAAGCAACCACAGCTAATGAAGTCACTGAAACCCTTAACAAGGAATTGCAGTCTGTTTTGGAATGGGTGGCCAGTAATAAACTGGTCCTGAACATCTCTAATACTAAGAGCATTGTATTTGGTACAATTCATTCCTTAAGTTCTAGACTTCTGCAGAATCTGGTAATGAATCTGGTGCGGCTGTTTTTTTTTTTTTTTTTTTTTTTCACCTTTATTTAACCAGGTAGGCTAGTTGAGAACAAGTTCTCATTTGCAACTGCGACCTGGCCAAGATAAAGCATAGCAGTGTGAACAGACAACACAGAGTTACACATGGAGTAAACAATAAACAAGTCAATAACATGGTAGAAAAAAAGAAAGAGAATCTATATACAATGTGTGCAAAAGGCATGAGGTAGGCAATAAATCGAATAATTACAATTTAGCAGATTAACACTGGAGTGATAAATCATCAGATGATCATGTGCAAGAAGAGATACTGGTGTGCAAAAGAGCAGAAAAGTAAATAAATAAAAGCAGTATGGGGGGTGAGGTAGGTAAATTGGGTGGGTAGTTTACAGATGGACTATGTACAGCTGCAGCGATCGGTTAGCTGCTCGGATAGCAGATTTTTAAAGTTGTTGAGGGAGATAAAAGTCTCCAACTTCAGAGATTTTTGCAATTCGTTCCAGTCGCAGGCAGCAGAGAACTGGAAGGAAAGGCGTCCAAATGAGGTTTTGGCTTTAGGGATGATCAGTGAGATACACCTGCTGGAGCGCGTGTTGCAGGTGGGTGTAGCCATCGTGACCAGTGAACTGAGATAAGGCGGCACTTTACCTAGCATAGCCTTGTAGATGACCTGGAGCCAGTGGGTCTGACGACGAACATGTAGCGAGGGCCAGCCGACTAGGGCATACAGGTCGCAGTGGTGGGTCGTATAAGGTGCTTTAGTAACAAAACGAATGGCACTGTGATAAACTGCATCCAGTTTGCTGAGTAGAGTATTGGAAGCTATTTTGTAGATGACATCGCCGAAGTCGAGGATCGGTAGGATAGTCAGTTTTACTAGGGTAAGTTTGGCGGCGTGAGTGAAGGAGGCTTTGTTGCGGAATAGAAAGCCGATTCTTGCTTTGATTTTGGATTGGAGATGTTTGATATGAGTCTGGAAGGAGAGTTTGCAGTCTAGCCAGACACCTAGGTACTTATAGATGTCCACATATTCTAGGTCGGAACCGTCCAGGGTGGTGATGCTAGTCGGGCGTGCGGGTGCAGGCAGCGAACGGTTGAAAAGCATGCATTTGGTTTTACTAGCGTTTAAGAGCAGTTGGAGGCCACGGAAGGAGTGTTGTATGGCATTGAAGCTCGTTTGGAGGTTAGATAGTACAGTGTCCAAGGAAGGGCCGGAAGTATATAGAATGGTGTCGTCTGCGTAGAGGTGGATCAGGGAATCGCCCGCAGCAAGAGCAACATCATTGATGTATACAGAGAAAAGAGTCGGCCCGAGAATTGAACCCTGTGGTACCCCCATAGAGACTGCCAGAGGACCGGACAACATGCCCTCCGATTTGACACACTGAACTCTGTCTGCAAAGTAGTTGGTGAACCAGGCAAGGCAGTCATTAGAAAAACCGAGGCTACTGAGTCTGCCGATAAGAATATGGTGATTGACAGAGTCGAAGGCCTTGGCCAGGTCGATGAAGACGGCTGCACAGTAATGTCTTTTATCGATGGCGGTTATGATATCGTTTAGTACCTTGAGCGTGGCTGATGTGCATCCATGACCGGCTCGGAAACCGGATTGCACAGCGGAGAAGGTACGGTGGGATTCGAGATGGTCAGTGATCTGTTTGTTGACTTGGCTTTCGAAGACCTTAGATAGGCAGGGCAGGATGGATATAGGTCTGTAACAGTTTGGGTCCAGGGTGTCTCCCCCTTTGAAGAGGAGGATGACCGCGGCAGCTTTCCAATCCTTGGGGATCTCAGATGATACGAAGGAGAGGTTGAACAGGCTGGTGATAGGGGGTGCGACAATGGCGGCGGACAGTTTCAGAAATAGGGGGTCCAGATTGTCAAGCCCAGCTGATTTGTATGGGTCCAGGTTTTCCAGCTCTTTCAGAACATCTGCTATCTGGATTTGGGTAAAGGAGAAGCTGGGGAGGCTTGGGCGAGTAGCAGCGGAGGGGGCGGGGCTGTTGGCCAAGGTTGGAGTCGCCAGGAGGAAGGCATGGCCAGCCATTGAGAAATGCTTGTTGAAGTCTTCGATTATCACGGATTTATCGGTGGTGACCGTGTTACCTAGCCTCAGTGCAGTGGGCAGCTGGGAGGAGGTGCTCTTGTTCTCCATGGACTTTACAGTATCCCAGAACTTTTTGGAGTTAGAGCTACAGGATGCAAATTTCTGCTTGAAAAAGCTGGCCTTTGCTTTCCTGACTGACTGCGTGTATTGGTTCCTGACTTCCCTGAACAGTTGCATATCGCGGGGGCTCTTCGATGCTATTGCAGTTCGCCACAGGATGTTTTTGTGCTGGTCGAGGGCAGTCAGGTCTGGAGTGAACCAGGGGCTATATCTGTTCTTGGTTCTGCATTTTTTGAACGGAGCATGCTTGTCTAATATGGTGAGGAAGTAACATTTAAAGAATGACCAGGCATCCTCAACTGACGGGATGAGGTCAATATCCTTCCAGGGAACCCGGGCCAGGTCGATTAGAAAGGCCTGCTCGCAGAAGTGTTTTAGGGAGCGTTTGACAGTGATGAGGGGTGGTCGTTTGACCGCGGACCCGTGGCGGATACAGGCAATGAGGCAGTGATCACTGAGATCTTGATTGAAGACAGCAGAGGTGTATTTGGAGGGCAGGTTGGTCAGGATAATGTCTATTAGGGTGCCCATGTTTACGGATTTAGGGTTGTACCTGGTGGGTTCCTTGATGATTTGTGTGAGATTGAGGGCATCAAGCTTGGATTGTAGGACTGCCGGGGTGTTAAGCATATCCCAGTTTAGGTCACCTAACAGAACAAACTCTGAAGCTAGATGGGGAGCGATCAATTCACAGATGGTGTCCAGGGCACAGCTGGGAGCTGAGGGGGGTCGGTAGCAGGCGGCAACAGTGAGAGACTTATTTCTGGAGAGATTAATTTTTAAAATTAGAAGTTCGAACTGTTTGGGCATAGACCTGGAAAGTATGACAGAACTTTGCAGGCTATCTCTGCAGTAGATTGCAACTCCTCCCCCTTTGGCAGTTCTATCTTGACGGAAAGTGTTATAGTTGGGTATGGAAATCTCAGAATTTTTGGTGGCCTTCCTAAGCCAGGATTCGGACACGGCAAGGACATCAGGGTTGGCAGAGTGTGCTAAAGCGGTGAGTAAGGCAAACTTAGGGAGGAGGCTTCTGATGTTGACATGCATGAGGCCAAGGCTTTTTCGATCACAGAAGTCAACAAATGAGGGTGACTAGGGACATGCAGGGCCTGGGTTTAACTCCACATCACCCGAGGAACAGAGGAGTAGTAGGATGAGGGTGCGGCTAAAGGCTATCAAAACTGGTCGCCTAGAGCGTTGGGGACAAAGAATAAAAGGAGCAGATTTATGGGCGTGGTAGAATAGATTCTGGGCATAATGTGCAGACAGGGGTATGGTGGGGCATGGGTACAGCGGAGGCAAGCCCAGGCACTGGGTGATGATAAGAGAGGTTGTATCTCTGGACATGCTGGTCTCAATGGGTGAGGTCACCGCATGTGTGGGGGGTGGGACGAAGGGGGTATCAGAGGTACGGAGAGTGGAACTACGGGGTCCATTGCAAACCAAAACAATGATAGCTAGCCTGAACAACAGTATGCAAGGCATATTGATATTTGAGGGAGACATACAATAAGGCATAAAGTGATTGCAGGTCTTGATTGGGAGAGCTAGCTAAAACAACAGGTGAGATAACAGCAGCTAGTCAGTTAACACAGCAGCAGCAGGTAAAAATGGCGACGGCTAGGCAGAGAGGGTCGGATTAACTACACACAGATCCTGAGTTAAAGCACAGAGCCGACAGATAAAACACAAATAAACGGAATGGAGTACCGTGAATTAATGGACAGTCAAGCAAGCATCAGCTATGTAGCCAAGTGATCATAGTGTCCAGGGGGCAGCCGTAGATGGAGCAGTGAGGCCTCCACTAAGCTAGCCCGCGGCGTAAGATTGTTCGATAGACCTGTTCAGATAGCAGCCGATATGCTCAAGACAGCTAACGATTAGCGGGCCGCAGTTAGCATATGGGCGTTCAGGTTACGTCGCGATGGAGGGGCCAGTTGAATAACTCCCTCGGGCAGATAACGTCGGTATCCCAGTCGTGAAGGCCCGGTGGGGCTCCGCATCGGCAGTAAAACGGGTCCGGATAGGTAATTGTAGCCCAGGAGTGGCTGATGGAACTCTTCAGCTGGCTAGCTCCGGGATAATTGGTGTTTGCTCCGGAATTGATGTTAGCCAATAGTCACTCGGATAGCAGCTAGTTAGCTGCAAGATCCAGGTGTAAATGTCCAGAGATTGCGGTAAAAATCTGGGGATATGGAGAGAAAATAGGTCTGGTATGCTCTGGTCTGAGTCGCGTTGTACAAAACTGGCAATAGTTTTCCGAGCTAAAGGATAGCTGATAAGCGCTAGCTGTGGTTAGCTGAACTACTCACGTTAGCTTGTGAGCTGGCTAACTACTGGCTAGCTTCTGTTGTAGATTTCGGATACGAGGTGAATAATACCTTTGAGGAGAAAAAAAGCAGATCCGCACCACATTTGGTGAGGTAGGTTGCAGGAGAGTGTTTTGAAGTTGAGTTTTTAAGAAGAAAAATATATATATAAAAAGAAATGCGAAGAAAAATATATAAAAAATATATACACGGGACAGAACGAGGACAAAGGACATCTGACTGCCACGCCATCTTGGATTTCTTTCCTTTGTGTTCAGTAATTATATTTTAGTTTTTTCCTGATTTTGTTGAACAAGTTGAGGAGACTAAATTACTTGGCGTTACCTTAGATTGTAAACTGTCATGGTCAAAACATATAGATTAAATGGTTGTAGAGATGGGGAGAGGTCTGTCCGTAATAAAGAGATGCTCTGCTTTTTTGACACCACACTCCAAAAAGCAAGTTATGCAGCCTCTAATTTAATCTAATCTTGATTATTGTCCAGTCGTGTGGTCCAGTGCTGCAAGGAAATACCTAGTTTAGCTGCAGCTGGCCAAGAACAGAGCGGCTGTAACGGCTGTCGCTCTCCTCATCCTCGGATGAGGTGAGGAGAGAAGGATCCTCAGACCAAAACGCAGGCTCAGGGAAATAAGCCATCTTTATTATAAATATTGATGGCACACGAAACGAAACAAAACACTTTCCAAACTACAAAATAACAAAACGACGTTGACGAGACCTGAACATAAACTTACATAACTAAACATAAACTTACGTACAGGTAACAGACGACATCGAAACGAAACGAACAACCGAAACAATCCCGTATGGTGTAAGACATAACACAGACACAGGAGACAATCACCCACCAACAAACAGTGAGAATGCCCTACCTAAATATGACTCTTGATTAGAGGAAAACGCAAACCACCTGCCTCTAATCAAGAGCCATACCAGGCAAACCAAAACCAACATAGAAACGAATAACATAGACTGCCCACCCAAAACACATGCCCTGACCATAAACACATAAAAACAACATAAAACAGGTCAGGACTGTTACAGTACCCCCCCCTCAAGATGCGCACGCCGGGCGCACAAGCACAAAGTCCAGGGGAGGGTCCGGGTGGGCAGTTGACCACGGTGGTGGTTCCGGCTCAGGACGCTGTCCCCATACCACCATAGTCACTCCCCTCTTCTGTCTACCCCTTCTACTGACCACCCTAACACTACCTTCCCCTAAATAAACAGCTAGCACCGGGACAAGGGGCAGCACCGGGACAAGGGGTAGCACCGGGACAAGGGGCAGCACCAGAACAAGGGGCAGCACCAGGATAAGGACCAGCACCGGAATAAGGGGCAGCACCGGGACAAGGGGCAGCACCGGGACAAGGGGCAGCACCGGGACAAGGGGCAGCACCGGGACAAGGGGCAACACCGGGACAAGGGGCAACACCGGGACAAGGGGCAACACCGGGACAAGGGGCAACACCGGGACAAGGGGCAGCACCGGGACAAGGGGCAACACCGGGACAAGGGGCAGATCCCGGCTGAAGGACTCTGGCAGGTCCTGTTTGGACGGCTCTGGCAGGTCCATGCAGGCTGACGGCTCTCGACGCTCATGGCAGACTGACGGCTCTCTACGCTCATGGCAGGCTGACGGCTCTCGACGCTCATGGCAGGCTGACGGCTCTCGACGCTCATGGCGCTCTGACGGCTCTGGCTGCTCATGGCTCTCTAACGGCTCTGGCTGCTCATGGCTCACTGACGGCTCTGGCTGCTCATGGCTCACTGACGGCTCTGGCTGCTCATGGCTCACTGACGGCTCTGGCTGCTCATGGCTCTCTGACGGCTCTGGCTGCTCATGGCTCTCTGACGGCTCTGGCTGCTCATGGCTCGCTGGCGGCTCTGGCAGATCCTGTCTGATTGGCGGCTCTGGCAGATCCTGTCTGGTTGGCGGCTCTGGCAGATCCTGTCTGGTTGGCGGCTCTGGCAGATCCTGTCTGGTTGGCGGCTCTGGCAGATCCTGTCTGGTTGGCGGCTCTGGCAGACCCTGTCTGACGGGCGGCTCTAGCGGCTCCTGTCTGGCTGACGGCTCTAGCGGCTCCTGTCTGGCGGATGGCTCTGTAGGCTCATGGCAGACGGGCGGCTTTGCAGGCTCATGGCAGACGGGCGGCTTTGCAGGCTCCTGGCAGACGGATGGCTCAGATGGCGCTGGGGAGACGGATGGCTCAGATGGCGCTGGGGAGACGGATGGCTCAGATGGCGCTGGGGAGACGGATGGCTCAGATGGCGCTGGGGAGACGGATGGCTCAGATGGCGCTGGGGAGACGGATGGCTCTGGCCGGATACGGCGCACTGTAGACCTGGTGCGTGGTGCCGGAACTGGAGGCACCGGGCTAATGATAAGCACCTTCCTACTAGTGCGTGGAGCAGGGACAGGGCACACTGAACTCTCAAAGCGTACTCTATACCTGGTGCGTGGTACCGGCACTGGTGGCACCTGGCTGAGGGCACGCACCTCAGGACTAGTACGGGGAGAAGTGACAGTGTGTACAGGACTTAGGAGACGCACAGGTGGCTTAGTGCGTGGGGCCGGAACTGGAGGCACTGAACTGGATACACGCACTATAGGGAGAGTGCGTGGAGGAGGAACAGGGCTCTGGAAATGCACTGGTAGCCTAGTGCGTAATGTAGGCACTGTAGGTACTAGGCTGGGGCGGGGAGGTGGCGCCGGAAATACCGGACCGTGCAGGCGTACTGGCTCTCTTGAGCATTGAGCCTGCCCAACCTTACCTGGTTGAATGCTCCCGGTCGCCCGCCCAGTACGGGGAGGTGGAATAACCCGCACCGGGCTGTGTAGGCGAACCGGGGAAACCATGCGTAAGGCAGGTGCCATGTATGCCGGCCCGAGGAGACGCACTGGAGACCAGACGCGTTGAGCCGGCCTCATGACACCTGGCTCAATGCCCAATCTAGCCCTACCAGTGCGAGGAGGTGGAATAACCCGCACTGGGCTATGCACACGTACAGGAGACACCGTGCGCTCTACTGCGTAACACGGTGTCTGCCCGTACTCCCGCTCTCCACGGTTAGCCTGGGAAGTGGGCGCAGGTCTCCTACCTGCCCTTGGCCCACTACCCTTTAGCCCCCCCCAAGAAATTTTTGGGAGTTACTCACGGGCTTTTCGGGCTTCCGTGCAAGACGTGTCCCCTCATAATTCCGGTTTCGAGCTTGAATCTCCGGCTTCCATCCACGTCTCCTAGCTGCCTCCTTAAACCACCGCTCCTGGGCTGTGGCTGCCTCACTCTTCTCACGAGAGCAGCGATATTCTCCAGTTTGCGCCCAGGGTCCTCTACCAGACAGGATCTCCTCCCAAGTCCAGAAATCCTTGTTGCTCCGTCGAGCATTCCCATACCGCTTGGTCACATTTTGTTGGTGGGTGATTCTGTAACGGCTGTCGCTTTCCTCATCCTCAGATGAGGTGAGAAGAGAAGGATCCTCAGACCAAAACGCAGGCTCAGGGAAATAAGCCATCTTTATTATAAATATTGATGGCACACGAAACGAAACAAAACACTTTCCAAACTACAAAATAACAAAACGACGTTGACGAGACCTGAACATAAACTTACATAACTAAACATAAACTTACGTACAGGTAACAGACGACATCGAAACGAAACGAACAACCGAAACAATCCCGTATGGTGTAAGACATAACACAGACACAGGAGACAATCACCCACCAACAAACAGTGAGAATGCCCTACCTAAATATGACTCTTGATTAGAGGAAAACGCAAACCACCTGCCTCTAATCAAGAGCCATACCAGGCAAACCAAAACCAACATAGAAACGAATAACATAGACTGCCCACCCAAAACACATGCCCTGACCATAAACACATAAAAACAACATAAAACAGGTCAGGACTGTTACAGCGGCACATTTTGTCTTCCCTTGAGAGTCAGGTCTGTCTATAGCAGGCTTTCTCAATAGCAAGGCCATGCTCACTGATTGTGTACATAGTCAAAGCTTTCCAGTTTGGGTCAGTCACAGTGGTCAGGTATTCTGCCACTGTGTACTCTCTGTTAGTATGCTCTCTAATTCTCTCTTCTTTCTTTCTTTCTTTCTTTCTTTCTCAGAGGACCTGAGCCCTAGGACCATGCCTCAGGACTCCCCGGCCTGATGACTCCTTGCTGTCTCCAGTCCACCTGGTCGTGCTGCTGCTCCAGTTTCAACTGTTCTGCCTGCGGTTATGGAACCCTGACCTGTTCACCGGACGTGCTACCTGTCCCAGACCTGTTGTTTTCAACTCTCTAGAGACAACAGGAGCGGTAGAGATACTCTGAATGATTGGCTATGAAAAGCCAACTGACATTTACTCCTGAGGTGCTGACCTGTTGCGCCCTTGACAACCACTGTGATTATTATTATTTGACCATGCTGGTCATTTATGAACATTTGAACATCTTGGCCATGTTCTGTTATAATCTCCACCCGGCACAGCCAGAAGAGGACTGGCCACCCCTCATAGCCTGGTTCCTCTCTAGGTTTCTTCCTAGGTTTTGGCATTTCTAGGGAGTTTTTAGCCACTGTGCTAGCCACTGTGCTTCTACACCTGCATTGCTTGCTGTTTGGGGTTTTCGGCTGGGTTTCTGTACAGCACTTTGTGACATCAGCTGATGTAAGAAGGGTTTTATAAATACATTTGATTGATTAGCATTACAGCTTGCTCTGTTTTTTTGTAATTTCTTTCCTTTGTGTTCAGTAATTATATTTTAGTTTTTTCCTGATTTTGTTGGGTCTAATTGTGTTGCTGTCCTGGGGCTCTGTGGGGTTCTGATTGTGAACACAGCCCCTGAACCATCTTAGGGGTTCATTTCTCTGTAGGTGATGGCTTTGTTTTGGAAGGTTTGGTAATCACTTCCTTTTTAGGTGGTTGTAGAATTTTTACGTCTCTTTTTCTGTATTTTGATAATTAGCGGCTATCGGTCTAATTCTGCTCTGCATGCATTATTTGGTGTTTTACATTGTACACGGGGGATATTTTAGCAGAATTCGGCATGCAGAGTCTCAATTCGGTGTTGGTCCCATTTTTGTGAATTCATGGTTGGTGATGGGTATTTAACTGATTCAAGTAGTTTTAGCCAGACAAAATAGCTGGTATGTAGAATTTTATGTTGCTTTTGATGGTGTATATTGTGGAAGTTACCTGTGGTACTGATGTTTAGGCTGAGGTATGTATAGTTTTTTTTGTGCTCCAGGGTAACGGTGTCTAGATGGAATTTGTATTTGTGGTCCTGGCAACTGGACCTTTTTGGAGCACCATTATTTCATTTACTGTCAGGGTCTGAGAAAATCTGTCCAGAAGATCTAGGTGCTGTAAGCCCTCCTTGGTTGGTGACAGAAGCACCCAATCATCAGAAAACAGTAGACATTTGACTTCAGAGGGTGAGACCGGGTGCTGCAGACTCTTCTAGTGCCCTCACCAATTCGTTGATATATATGTTGAAGAGGATGGGGCTTAAGCTGCATCCCTGTCTCACCCCACGACCTTGTGCCCATTTTAACCACAGTTGGTGTTTGTGTACATGGATTTTATAATGTTGTATGTTTTTCCCCAAACACCACTTTCCATCAATTTGTATAGCTGACCCCCCCTCTATCTCTCACTCTTTTCACCTCTCTCTCCCACTCTCTTTTCACCTCTCTCTCTCTCTCTCTCTCTCTCAATATTTTCGTCTCTCTCTCACTCTTTTCACCTCTCTCTCTCTCTCTCTCTCTCTCTCTCTCTCTCTCTCTCTCTCTCTCTCTCTCTCTCTCTCTCACTCTCACTCTTTCACCTCTCTCCCTCTCTCACTATTTTCACATATCTCTCACTCTTTTCACCTCTCTCACACTCTTTTCACCTATCTCTCTCACTCTCGCTCTCTCTCTCTATCTCTCGCTCTCTCACTCTTTCCACATCGCTCTCACTCTTTTCACCTCTCTCTATCTCCCTCTCTCACTCTTTTTACCTCCATCTCACTCTTTTCATCTCTCTCTATCTCTCTCTCACTCTTTTCACCTCTCTCTCACATTTTTTTCAACTCAATCTCTCACTCTCTTTTCACTTCGATCTCTTTCACTTTGCTCACCCTCTGTCTTTTACATGTCCTTTCAAATGCAAATACTATACTGTGCAAGCAGACACGTGTAGACACATGTCTCGTGTTCTCCCATCTTTCTCCTCCTTCCCTTCCTCCCGTATTTTCTCCATCACACCCTCCCTCCCACTCACTCACTATAACGAGATTGGATTGCAGGTCTGTCTGTGTACCTCCACTCTTTTTCTCCCAGTCTGTTCATCTCGTTCTCTGTCACTGCACTACTGCATTCTGTCACTCCATCCATCTCTTTCCCCGCCTCTCTCACACTCTCTCGTTCTTAGAAAACCCCCATCTATTATCTAGCTCATGGATTTTTCTCTCCTTTCTCTTGTTCTACCTATCACTGCACAGAAACTTTTGTAATTGCTTTTCATGTCCCCTCGCTCCAGACCTTGGAGGATTTGGAGAGAAAAGAAAAAAGAGACTCTAACTACACCCACATATTGTCGATAGCCTGCTCCCAGATCTGTTTGTGCTGTCTTGCCAAATCCTATTGTCGATAGCATGCGCCCAGATCTGTTTGTGCTGTCTTGCCAAATCCTATTGTCGATAGCATGCTCCCAGATCTGTTTGTGCTGTCTTGCCAAATCCTATGGTCGATAGCATGCTCCCAGATCTGTTTGTGCTGTCTTGCCAAATCCTATGGCCGATAGCCTGGTCCCATATCTGTTTGTAAAAAACAACAACTGAAAAATCACATTAACTTAAGTAATCAGACCCTTTACTCAGTACTTTTTTGAAGCACCTTTGGCAGTGATAACAGCCTCCAGTCTTCTTGGGTATGACGCTTCAAGCTTGGCACACCTGTATTTGGGGAGTTTCTCCCATTCTTCTCTGCAGATCCTCTCAAGCTCTGTCAGGTTGGATGGGGAGCGTCGCTGCACAGCTATTTTCCGGTCTCTCAAGAGATGTTTGATCGGGTTCAAGTCCGGGCTCTGGCTGGGCCACTCAAGGACATTCAGAGACTTGTCCCAAAGCCACTCCTGTGTTGTCTTGGCTGTGTGCTTAGGGTTGTTGTCTTGTTGGAAGGTGAACCTTCACCCCAGTGTCATGCCCACCCGTGTCCTGAGTGCATGCTTCACCGTAGGGATGGTACCAGGTTTCCCCCAGATGTGACGCTTGGCATTAAGGCCAAATAGTTCAATCTTGGTTTCATCAGACCAGAGAATCTTGTTTCTCATGGTCTGAGGGTCCTTTAGGTGCCTTTTGGCAAACTCCAAGTGGGCTGTCATGTGCCTTTTACTGAAGAGTGGCTTCCGTCTGGCCACTCTACCACATAGGTCTGATTGGTGGAGTGCTACAGAGATGGTTGTCCTTCTGGAAGGTTCTCCCAGCTCCACAGAGTAACTCTGTAGCTCTGTCACAGTGACCATCGGGGTCTTGGTCACCTCCCTGACCAAGGCCCCTCCCCCCCCGATTGCTCAGTTTGGCCGGGTGGCCAGCTCTAGGAAGAGTCTTGGTGGTTCCAAACTTCTTCCATTTCAGAATGATGGAGGCCACTATGTTCTTGGGGAACTTCAATGCTGCAGATAATTTTTGGTACCCTTCCCCAGATCTGTGCCTCGACACAATACTGTCTCGGAGCTCTATGGACAATTCCTTTAACCTCATGGCTTGGGTTTTGCTCTGACATGCGTTGTCAACTGTGGGACCTTTATATATTGTAAATAAGAATTTGTTCTTAACTGACTTGCCTAGTTAAATAAATAAAAATAAAATAGAAAGGTGTGTGCCTTTCCAAATCATGTCCAATCCATTTTATTTACCACAGGTGGACTCCAGTCAAGTTGTAGAAACATCTCAAGGATGATAAATGGAAACAGGATGCACCTGAGCTCAATTTAGAGTCTCACAGCAAAGGGTCTGAATACTTATTTAAATAAGGTGTTTCTGGTTCTTATTTTTAATAACATTTCTAAAAATCAGTTTTCACTTTGTCATTATGGGAGTATTGTGATGTCATTATGGGAGTATTGTGTGTAGATTGATGAAGAAAATAAATAATTGAATCAATTTTATAATAAGGCTGTAACGTGTCAATCTTGAAAAAGTCAAAGGGTCTGAATACTTTCCGAATGTACTGCAACTGTATGAAGTGTAGGATAGTGTCGTGTCTTTGGCTATGCCGGATTAAGTGATATGACATGCTATTCTATAAAATCCTTTCTCTGTAATTAATATTACCTGATTGAGCTAATCATGTAAATGTAATTAACTAGAAAGTCAGGGCACCACAAAATAATATTTACAGAGCTGTTATCTTCCGAATAAACTCTTAAAGACCTAGTAATATTTTACATCAATAGCAGTCAATATTAATCGTCAACTTATTTTAGTCTTATCTGAAAGTTGTAAATTCTTGGTTATCTTCACGAACCTAACAAGTTGAATCAGCAACACAATTGGGTTTATTTATTTACTAAATACCTAATTAATCACACAGAATTACATATACACATAATGAATCATACCTTGATTACAAATTATGTCATAAAGGAAAACATCCCTAGCGGATGGAACAGATATGACAGCTGGTTACACAAAGAAAAGGGGGGTTGGGTTTGAGTGAAAGAGCGGGAAGCCTGAAGAACAAAGGGAGAAGCGATGTCTCTATCGGGCCGTAGGCCGCTACTCGATCGTAAATACAGAATCTTATGCATTGTAAATTATAGCCCATTTGTAAAAGGAAAATGCAATAAATATTTACTCTGAGCTGCGCTTCAATAGGTTGGTGGTAGATGGAAGACCGTGTTGCCCAACAGAGTCCTTTGTCCTTTGAAGAGTGTCTCTGGTGGTGAACGGGAAACGTTGTAGTGTCGTCGTTGTCTGGTAGACGGGATACTCTGTCTGTCCTCTCCTAGCCCACGTTTACAGCGGCCGCTGCTAACTCAACGGCTAGGAGGTATCACTAATGTAGCGAATAAGAGT
The DNA here is from genome assembly GCF_045679555.1 of Salvelinus alpinus. Lineage (NCBI taxonomy): Eukaryota > Metazoa > Chordata > Actinopteri > Salmoniformes > Salmonidae > Salvelinus > Salvelinus alpinus. The sequence goes on along the minus strand of NC_092102.1, from coordinate 51,947,381 downwards.
TCAAAGTTCATACCACTCGCAACAGCATACCAGCATATGCCAGCAGCATACCACCCTGCATACCACTGCTGGCTTGCTTCTGAAGCTAAGCAGGGTTGGTCCTGGTCAGTCCCTGGATGGGAGACCAGATGCTGCTGGAAGTGGTGTTGGAGGGCCAGTAGGAGGCACTCTTTCCTCTGGTCTAAAAAAAAAAATATCCTAATGCCCCAGGGCAGTGATTGGGGACACTGCCCTGTGTAGGGTGCCGTCTTTCGGATGGGACGTTAAACGGGTGTCCTGACTCTCTGAGGTCATTAAAGATCCCATGGCACTTATCGTAAGAGTAGGGGTGTTAACCCCGGTGTCCTGGCTAAATTCCCAATCTGATCCTCAAACCATCATGGTCACCTAATAATCCCCAGTTTACAATTGGCTCATTCATCCCCCTCCTCTCCCCTGTAACTATTCCCCAGGTCGTTGCTGCAAATGAGAACGTGTTCTCAGTCAACTTACCTGGTAAAATAACGGTAAAATAAAAATAAAAACCAAAGCTCACGCTGAGGTTGGCTTAGTTCTGTAGTTGACATGTTAGTCCTTTTCAACGTATGGACCGTCATCCTATCGTCCTCGGAACAGAAGGTTACATTTTCGTCAAGAGCTTATATAGTGCATTTTCGAGAAGGGTGTGTTTTCATAGTTTTATAACCCACGTCTCTTCACAGGGGCGGGCCACTGATTGAGCAGAGCCCTAACCTTATGAAAACCCAAATCTCTCATTTGGAAGCTAAAATTACATTTAATCTTTTCACCAATAATTTTATATTTAAACATTTGAATTGCACAACAATTCCATGTGAATCTGATAACTATAATGTGTAGACTTTCCACTGTACCGTTTATGTCATCCTATCATTGATGAGAATGTCTCAGATGACAACCGAACTGACATCATATTCATTAAGTACCAACGCATATGTTCAACTGGTTGGATTACCAAAATATGGTTCATTTCCCCCCACCTTCTGATGTTCCCAGAATCTCTATGTTAACCAAGGGATTTTCAATGGTCACGTCAGTAGGGTAGAGAGAGGAAAAAAGGGGAGGGGGTATTTATGACTGTCATAAACCTACCCCCAGGCCAGCATCATGACAACAGGGTACAGGGTAGCTGTTGTTGAAGTGTAGGACAGGACAGGACAGGGTAGCTACTGTTGAACTGTAGGGCAGGACAGGGTACAGGGTAGCTACTGTTGAACTGTAGGGCAGGACAGGGTAGCTACTGATGAAGTGTAGGACAGGACAGGGAACAGGGAACAAAGTAGCTGCTGTTGAAGTGTAGGACAGGACAGGCTACTTGAAGCTACATAACGACACAGTGCTTCTATTGAGAACAAGTTCTCATTTACAACTGACCTGGCCAAGATAAAGCAAAGCAGTTCGACACGTACAACAACACAGAGTTACACATGGAATAAACAAACGTACAGTCAATAATACAGTAGAAAAAAGAAAAATCTATATACAGCTGAGTGCAAATGAGGTGGGATAAGAGAGGTAAGGCAATAAATAGGCCATGGTGGCGAAGTAATTACAATATAGCAATTAAACACTGGAGTGATAGATGTGCAGAAGATGAATGTGCAAGTAGAGATACTGAGGTGCAAAAGAGCAAAATAAATAAATAAATACAGTATGGGGATGAGGTAGTTGGATGGGCTATTTACAGATGGGCTGTGTACAGGTGCAGTGATCTGTGAGCTGCTCTGACAGCTGGTGCTTAAAGCTAGTGAGGGAGATATGAGTCTCCAGCTTCAGCGATTTTTGCAGTTCGTTCCAGTCATTGGCAGCAGAGAACTGGAAGGAAAGGCGGCCAAAGAGGAATTGGCTTTGGGGGTGACCAGTGAAATAAACCTGCTGGAGAGCGTGCTGCTATGGTGACCAGTGAACTGAGACAAGGCGGGGGTTTACCTAGCAAAGACTTGTAGATGTCACGACTTCTGCCGAAGTTGTTGCCTCTCCTTGTTCGGGCGGTGTGCGGCGGTCGACGTCACCGGTCTTCTAGCCATCATTGATCCATTTTTCATTTTCCATTGGTTTTGTCTTGTCTTCCTACACACCTGGTTTCAATCCCATTCATTACCTGTTGTGTATTTAACCCTCTGTTTCCCCTCATGTCTTTGCCAGAGATTGTTTTAATGTCAGTGTTGTATTATGTCTGTATAGGTGTGCGACGGGTCCTCGTACCCACTTTTGTTTTTGATGTACATTTAGTGTTTGGAGTATGTTTAGTGGACTTCTGTTAAAGAGACTCCATTACACTCCGTTTGACTCTCCTGCGCCTGACTTCCCTGCCACCTATACACACGACTCTGACAGTAGATGACCTGGAGCCAGTGGGTTTGGCGACGAATATGAAGCGAGGGCCAGCCAACGAGAGCGTACAGGTCGCAGTGGTGCGTAGTATATTGTGCTTTGGTGACAAAAAACGGATGGCACTCTTCTCTCTCTCTCTCTGTGACGTTGCTGCTGTGAGCCCACCACCACACAAGATCTGCTGCCCTACATAACATTACATAAAGGCTACTTGAAGCTACATAACGACACGACAACAGCGGTAGATTGAAGCAACTTCTCCTCCTCTTCTCTCTCTCTCTCTCCGTGTGCTGTTGCTGCTGTGAGACCACACCACATCTAATGCACTGCATCCCAACACACTAAATAATGGAGAATGAGTTCACTTGAGCGTCTTAAACTTCACTTCCCCTCCTTTGGCCACAGTGGACCAACATGTATTTTAGGCTATTGTACACGTACGTACTGTACGTAAAGCTGAATACAGGCTACATAAGGTTATTAAAGGTGTTTTAGGCTAATGTACAATGACATAAGGACTGGTCTTACAACTCAGCATTCATTAACAGGAAAAAAACTAAAATGCCAGCTACCCTGTCCTGTCCTACATGTCAACAGCAGCTACCCTGTCCTGTCCTACACTTCAACAGTAGCTACCCTGTCCTGTCCTACATGTCAACAGCAGCTACCCTGTCCTGTCCTATAGAACCTACTCATTGATAGTGTATTTTGGATGAGATCTTATAGAAACCACTCAGTGATAGTCTCTTCAGACCTTATATAAACCACTCAGTGATAGTCTCTTCAGACCTTATAGAAACCACTCAGTGATAGTCTCTTCAGACCTTATAGAAACCACTCAGTGATAGTCTCTTCAGACCTTATAGAAACCACTCAGTGATAGTCTCTTCAGACCTTATAGAAACCACTCAGTGATAGTCTCTTCAGACCTTATAGAACCCACTCAGTGATAGTCTCTTCAGACCTTATAGAAACCACTCAGTGATAGTCTCTTCAGACCTTATAGAAACCACTCAGTGATAGTCTCTTCAGACCTTATAGAACCCACTCAGTGATAGTCTCTTCAGACCTTATAGAACCCACTCAGTGATAGTCTCTTCAGATCTTATAGAACCCACTCAGTGATAGTCTCTTCAGACCTTATAGAACCCACTCAGTGATAGTCTCTTCAGACCTTATAGAACCCACTCAGTGATAGTCTCTTCAGATCTTATAGAAACCACTCAGTGATAGTCTCTTCAGACCTTATAGAAACCACTCAGTGATAGTCTCTTCAGACCTTATAGAACCCACTCAGTGATAATCTCTTCAGGATCAGATCTATAGAAACCACTCAGTGATAGTCTCTTCAGATCTTATAGAAACCACTCAGTGATAGTCTCTTCAGACCTTATAGAAACCACTCAGTGATAGTCTCTTCAGACCTTATAGAACCCACTCAGTGATAGTCTCTTCAGAGCTTATAGAAACCACTCAGTGATAGTCTCTTCAGACCTTATAGAAACCACTCAGTGATAGTCTCTTCAGACCTTATAGAAACCACTCAGTGATAGTCTCTTCAGACCTTATAGAACCCACTCAGTGATAGTCTCTTCAGGATCAGATCTATAGAAACCACTCAGTGATAGTCTCTTCAGATCTTATAGAAACCACTCAGTGATAGTCTCTTCAGATCTTATAGAAACCACTCAGTGATAGTCTCTTCAGACCTTATAGAAACCACTCAGTGATAGTCTCTTCAGACCTTATAGAAACCACTCAGTGATAGTCTCTTCAGATCTTATAGAAACCACTCAGTGATAGTCTCTTCAGACCTTATAGAAACCACTCAGTGATAGTCTCTTCAGACCTTATAGAACCCACTCAGTGATAGTCTCTTCAGACCTTATAGAAACCACTCAGTGATAGTCTCTTCAGACCTTATAGAAACCACTCAGTGATAGTCTCTTCAGACCTTATAGAACCCACTCAGTGATAGTCTCTTCAGACCTTATAGAACCCACTCAGTGATAGTCTCTTCAGATCTTATAGAACCCACTCAGTGATAGTCTCTTCAGACCTTATAGAACCCACTCAGTGATAGTCTCTTCAGACCTTATAGAACCCACTCAGTGATAGTCTCTTCAGATCTTATAGAAACCACTCAGTGATAGTCTCTTCAGACCTTATAGAAACCACTCAGTGATAGTCTCTTCAGACCTTATAGAACCCACTCAGTGATAGTCTCTTCAGGATCAGATCTATAGAAACCACTCAGTGATAGTCTCTTCAGACCTTATAGAACCCACTCAGTGATAGTCTCTTCAGAGCTTATAGAAACCACTCAGTGATAGTCTCTTCAGACCTTATAGAAACCACTCAGTGATAGTCTCTTCAGACCTTATAGAAACCACTCAGTGATAGTCTCTTCAGACCTTATAGAACCCACTCAGTGATAGTCTCTTCAGGATCAGATCTATAGAAACCACTCAGTGATAGTCTCTTCAGATCTTATAGAAACCACTCAGTGATAGTCTCTTCAGATCTTATAGAAACCACTCAGTGATAGTCTCTTCAGGATCAGATCTATAGAACCCACTCAGTGATAGTCTCTTCAGACCTTATAGAAACCACTCAGTGATAGTCTCTTCAGACCTTATAGAAACCACTCAGTGATAGTCTCTTCAGATCTTATAGAAACCACTCAGTGATAGTCTCTTCAGACCTTATAGAACCCACTCAGTGATAGTCTCTTCAGACCTTATAGAAACCACTCAGTGATAGTCTCTTCAGACCTTATAGAAACCACTCAGTGATAGTCTCTTCAGACCTTATAGAACCCACTCAGTGATAGTCTCTTCAGACCTTATAGAAACCACTCAGTGATAGTCTCTTCAGACCTTATAGAACCCACTCAGTGATAGTCTCTTCAGACCTTATAGAACCCACTCAGTGATAGTCTCTTCAGATCTTATAGAAACCACTCAGTGATAGTCTCTTCAGACCTTATAGAAACCACTCAGTGATAGTCTCTTCAGACCTTATAGAAACCACTCAGTGATAGTCTCTTCAGACCTTATAGAAACCACTCAGTGATAGTCTCTTCAGACCTTATAGAACCCACTCAGTGATAGTCTCTTCAGATCTTATAGAAACCACTCAGTGATAGTCTCTTCAGACCTTATAGAAACCACTCAGTGATAGTCTCTTCAGATCTTATAGAACCCACTCAGTGATAGTCTCTTCAGATCTATAGAAACCACTCAGTGATAGTCTCTTCAGATCTTATAGAAACCACTCAGTGATAGTCTCTTCAGATCTTATAGAAACCACTCAGTGATAGTCTCTTCAGACCTTATAGAACCCACTCAGTGATAGTCTCTTCAGACCTTATAGAACCCACTCAGTGATAGTCTCTTCAGACCTTATAGAACCCACTCAGTGATAGTCTCTTCAGATCTATAGGAACCACTCAGTGATAGTCTCTTCAGACCTTATAGAAACCACTCAGTGATAGTCTCTTCAGACCTTATAGAAACCACTCAGTGATAGTCTCTTCAGACCTTATAGGAACCACTCAGTGATAGTCTCTTCAGACCTTATAGAAACCACTCAGTGATAGTTTCTTCAGACCTTATAGAACCCACTCAGTGATAGTCTCTTCAGACCTTATAGGAACCACTCAGTGATAGTCTCTTCAGACCTTATAGAACCCACTCAGTGATAGTCTCTTCAGACCTTATAGAACCCACTCAGTGATAGTCTCTTCAGGATCAGATCTATAGGAACCACTCAGTGATAGTCTCTAAAGACCTTATAGAAACTACTCAGTGATAGTCTCTTCAGACCTTATAGAACCCACTCAGTGATAGTCTCTTCAGACCTTATAGAAACCACTCAGTGATAGTCTCTTCAGATCTTATAGAACCCACTCAGTGATAGTCTCTTCAGACCTTATAGAACCCACTCAGTGATAGTCTCTTCAGACCTTATAGGAACCACTCAGTGATAGTCTCTTCAGACCTTATAGAACCCACTCAGTGATAGTCTCTTCAGACCTTATAGAAACCACTCAGTGATAGTCTCTTCAGACCTTATAGAAACCACTCAGTGATAGTCTCTTCAGACCTTATAGAAACCACTCAGTGATAGTCTCTTCAGACCTTATAGAACCCACTCAGTGATAGTCTCTTCAGACCTTATAGAACCCACTCAGTGATAGTCTCTTCAGACCTTATTGAACCCACTCAGTGATAGTCTCTTCAGATCTTATAGAACCCACTCAGTGATAGTCTCTTCAGACCTTATAGAACCCACTCAGTGATAGTCTCTTCAGACCTTATAGGAACCACTCAGTGATAGTCTCTTCAGACCTTATAGAAACCGCTCAGTGATAGTCTCTTCAGACCTTATAGAACCCACTCAGTGATAGTCTCTTCAGATCTTATAGGAACCACTCAGTGATAGTCTCTTCAGACCTTATAGAACCCACTCAGTGATAGTCTCTTCAGGATCAGATCTTATAGAACCCACTCAGTGATAGTCTCTTCAGGATCAGAACTATAGGAACCACTCAGTGATAGTCTCTTCAGGATCAGAACTATAGGAACCACTCAGTGATAGTCTCTTCAGGATCAGAACTATAGGAACCACTCAGTGATAGTCTCTTCAGGATCAGAACTATAGGAACCACTCAGTGATAGTCTCTTCAGGATCAGAACTATAGAACCCACTCAGTGATAGTCTCTTCAGACCTTATAGAACCCACTCAGTGATAGTCTCTTCAGATCTTATAGGAACCACTCAGTGATAGTCTCTTCAGGATCAGAACTATAGAAACCACTCAGTGATAGTCTCTTCAGGATCAGAACTATAGGAACCACTCAGTGATAGTCTCTTCAGGATCAGAACTATAGGAACCACTCAGTGATAGTCTCTTCAGGATCAGAACTATAGGAACCACTCAGTGATAGTCTCTTCAGGATCAGAACTATAGGAACCACTCAGTGATAGTCTCTTCAGACCTTATAGAACCCACTCAGTGATAGTCTCTTCAGGATCAGATCTTATAGAAACCACTCAGTGATAGTCTCTTCAGAACTATAGAAACCACTCAGTGATAGTCTCTTCAGACCTTATAGGAACCACTCAGTGATAGTCTCTTCAGACCTTATAGAACCCACTCAGTGATAGTCTCTTCAGGATCAGATCTTATAGAACCCACTCAGTGATAGTCACTTCAGGATCAGATCTATAGGAACCACTCAGTGATAGTCTCTTCAGGATCAGAACTATAGGAACCACTCAGTGATAGTCTCTTCAGGATCAGAACTATAGGAACCACTCAGTGATAGTCTCTTCAGGATCAGAACTATAGGAACCACTCAGTGATAGTCTCTTCAGACCTTATAGAACCCACTCAGTGATAGTCTCTTCAGGATCAGATCTTATAGAAACCACTCAGTGATAGTCTCTTCAGACCTTATAGAACCCACTCAGTGATAGTCTCTTCAGGATCAGATCTTATAGAAACCACTCAGTGATAGTCTCTTCAGGATCAGATCTATAGGAACCACTCAGTGATAGTCTCTTCAGGATCAGAACTATAGAAACCACTCAGTGATAGTCTCTTCAGACCTTATAGAAACCACTCAGTGATAGTCTCTTCAGACCTTATAGAAACCACTCAGTGATAGTCTCTTCAGGATCAGAACTATAGAAATCACTCAGTGATAGTCTCTTCAGACTTTATAGGAACCACTCAGTGATAGTCTCTTCAGACCTTATAGAAACCACTCAGTGATAGTCTCTTCAGACCTTATAGAACCCACTCAGTGATAGTCTCTTCAGATCTTATAGAACCCACTCAGTGATAGTCTCTTCAGGATCAGATCTATAGGAACCACTCAGTGATAGTCTCTTCAGACCTTATAGAAATCACTCAGTGATAGTCTCTTCAGACCTTATAGAAATCACTCAGTGATAGTCTCTTCAGACCTTATAGGAACCACTCAGTGATAGTCTCTTCAGACCTTATAGGAACCACTCAGTGATAGTCTCTTCAGACCTTATAGGAACCACTCAGTGATAGTCTCTTCAGGATCAGATCTATAGAACCCACTCAGTGATAGTCTCTTCAGACCTTATAGGAACCACTCAGTGATAGTCTCTTCAGACCTTATAGGAACCACTCAGTGATAGTCTCTTCAGACCTTATAGGAACCACTCAGTGATAGTCTCTTCAGACCTTATAGAAACCACTCAGTGATAGTCTCTTCAGACCTTATAGAACCCACTCAGTGATAGTCTCTTCAGACCTTATAGAAACCACTCAGTGATAGTCTCTTCAGGATCAGATCTTATAGGAACCACTCAGTGATAGTCTCTTCAGACCTTATAGAACCCACTCAGTGATAGTCTCTTCAGACCTTATAGAACCCACTCAGTGATAGTCTCTTCAGGATCAGATCTTATAGGAACCACTCAGTGATAGTCACTTCAGGATCAGATCTATAGGAACCACTCAGTGATAGTCATTTCAGGATCAGGTCTTATAGAAACCACTCAGTGATAGTCCTTCTACATCTACTGTCTCAATTATTTTACGGCAGACCAGCTATATCTCATGTCTCTACTATATTTTGACAGACCAGCTAGATCTACTGTCTCTACTATATTATGGCAGACCAGCTAGATCTACTGTCTCTACTATATTATGGCAGACCAGCTAGATCTACTCTCTTAATTATACTATGAAAGACCAGCTAGATTTACTGTCTCTATTATATTATGACAGACCAGCTACATCGACTGGCTGTATTATATTATGTCAGACTAGCTAGATCTACTGACTATTATATTATGACATACCAGCTACATCTACTGTCTCTATTATATTACAACATACCAGCTATATCTACTTTCTCTATTATGTTATAACAGACCAGCTACATCGACTGACTGTATTATATTATGTCAGACTAGCTAGATCTACTGACTATTATATTATGACATACCAGCTACATCTACTGTCTCTATTATATTACAACAGACCAGCTAGATCTACTGTCTCTACTGTATTATGACAGACCAGCTAGATCTTCTGTCTCAATTATTTTATGACAGACCAGCTACTTCTACTGTCTCTATTATATTATGACAGACCAGCTAGATCTACCGTCTATTTTATATTTTGACAGACCAGCTAGATCTACTGTCTCTATTATATTATGACAGACCAGCTATATCTACTGTCTCTATTTTATTACGACAGAACTGATCGATCTACTGTCACAATTATATTATTAAAAACCAGATAGATCTACTGCCTCTACTATATTATGACAGACCAGCTAGATCTATTATCTCTATTATATTATGACAGACCAGCTAGATCTACTGTCTTTATTATATTATGACAGACCAGCTAGATCTAATGTCTCTATTTTATTACGACAGACCAGCTAGATCTACAGTATCTATTATATTATGACAGACCAGCTAGATCTAATGTCTCTATTATATTATGACAGACCAGCTAGATCTACTGTCTCTATTATATTATGACAGACCAGCTACATCTACTGTCTTTATTATATTGTGACAGTCCAGCTATATCTATTGACTCTATTATATTACGACAGACCAGCTAGATCTATTGACTCTATTATATTACGACAGACCAGCTAGATCTACTGTCTCAATTATATTATGGCAGACCAGCTAGATCTACTCTCTCAATTATACTACGAAAGACCAGCTAGATTTACTGTCTCAATTAAATTATGGCAGACCTGTCACGTTCCTGACCTTATTTCCTTTGTTTAGTCTTGTTTAGTTGGTCAGGACGTGAGCTGGGTGGGCATTCTATGTTATGTGTTTCTATGTTTGGTTTAGGGTTGTCAACTAGCCTGATATGGTTCTCAATCAGGGGCAGGTGTTTTACGTTTCCTCTGATTGCGAACCATATTTAGGTAGGCTGTTCTCAGTGATTGTTCCTGTTCATTGCGTTCTTCGTTGTCTGTATGTTCACATGTTCAGGTCTGTAGCGTCGTTAGTTTCATTTTCTGTTTATTGTTTTTGTTCGTGTTGTTAAGTGTTTCCAATAAATATGGAAACATACCACGCTGCGCTTTGGTCCTCCTCTCTTCCACCTAACGACGAGCGTTACAGAATCACCCACCAAAACCGGACCAAGCAGCGTGGTAACAGGCAGCGGCAGCAGGAGCAGCGCAAGAAGGAGGAATGGACATGGGAAGACGTTTTGGACGGCAGGGGTTGCTACACATGGGAGGAGATCCTGGCTGGAAAGGATCGCCTCCCATGGGAACAGGTGGAGGCAGCTAGGAGAGCAGAGGCAACTGGAGAGAGGAGCCAGCGATGTGAGGAGGCAGCACGGCAGCGCGACAGGTACGAGAGGCAGTCCCAGAATTTTTTTTGGGGGGGGAGGCTAAAGAGGAGTGTGGCTAAGCCAGGTAGCAGACCTGAGCTCACTCCTCGTGCTTATTATAAGCAGCGCGTTACTGGTCAGGCACCGTGTTATTCGGTTAACTTCTACTTGGTCACCATCCCGGATCCGGGAGCATCCTCATCAGTAAAAAAGCTGACTAGCATAGCCTAGCATAGCGCCACAAGTAAATACTAGCATATAAATATCATGAAATCACAAGTCCAAGACACCAAATGAAAGATACACATCTTGTGAATCCAGCCATCATTTCCGATTTTTAAAATGTTTTACAGCGAAAACACAATATGTATTTCTATTAGCTAACCACGATAGCAAAAGACTCAACCGCAAAAGACTCAACCTAAAAAAAATTACCGCATAGGTAGCTATCACAAAACCGACCAAATAGAGATATAATTAGTCACTAACCAAGAAACAACTTCATCAGATGACAGTCTTATAACATGTTATACAATAAATCTATGTTTTGTTCGAAAATGTGCATATTTGAGGTATAAATCATAGTTTTACATTTCAGCTACCATAAAAATATCACCAAAGCAGCCGGAATAATTACAGAGAGCAACGTGAAATACCTAAATACTCATCATGAAACATTTATGAAAAATACATGGTGTACAGCAAATGAAAGATAAACATCTTGTGAAACCAGCCAATATTTCAGATTTTTTAAGTGTTTTACAGCGAAAAGACAATATAGCATTATATTAGCTTACCACAATAGCCAACCACACAACCGCATACATTCACCGCAAAGGTAGCGATCGCAAAAAAACAGCAAAAGATATACAATTATTCACTAACCTTGACAAACTTCATCAGATGACAGTCCTATAACATCATGTTACACAATACATATATGTTTTGTTTGAAAATGTGCATATTTAGCGGTACAAATCGTGGTTTTACAATGTGAATACGTAGCCAAACTGCACAAAATTATCCGGAGATATTTTGGACAGTCACCTAATCAATCAAAGAACTCATCATAAACTTTACTAAAAAATACATGTTGTACAGCAAATGAAAGATACACTAGTTCTTAACTTCTCACGAGTCACAAACCCGGATCCGGGATCCCCCCATCAAGAAAGCTGACTAGCATAGCCTAGCCTAACGCGACAGGTATATCATATAATATAATTTTCATGAAATCACAAGTCCAAGACACCAAATGAAAGATAAACATCTTGTGAATCCAGCCATCATTTCCGATTTTTTAAATGTTTTACAGCGAAAACACAATATGTATTTCTATTAGCTAACCACGATAGCAAAAGACTCAACCGCATATTTTCACAATTTTTTTACTGCATAGGTAGCTATCACAAATTCGACCAAATAAAGATATAAATAGTCACTAACCAAGAAACAACTTCATCAGATGACAGTCTTATAACAGATTTATTGTATAGCATATGTTTTGTTCAAAAATTTGCATATTTCAGGTATAAATCATAGTTTTACATTGCAGCCACCATCACAAATCTCACCAAAGCAGCTAGAATATCTACAGACCAACGTGAAATACCTAAATACTCATCATAAAACATTTATGAAAAATACATGGTGTACAGCAAATGAAAGACAAACATCTTGTGAATCCAGCCAATATTTCAGATTTTTTAAGTGTTTTACAGCGAAAACACAATATAGCATTATATTAGCTTACTACAATAGCCAACCACACAACCGCATTCATTCACCGCAAAGGTAGCGATAGCGAAAAAACCAGCAAAAGATATAAATTTATTCACTAACCTTCACAATCTTCATCAATCACCAAATAGGAAGGTTATATCCTTCCTATTTGGCCCTGTCCGGGGGTTTCTTCGGATGGGGCCACAGTGTCTCCTGACCGCTCCTGTCTCAGCCTCCAGTATTTATGCTGCAGTAGTTTGTGTCGGGGGGCTAGGGTCAGTTGGTTACCTGGAGTACTTCTCCTGTCTTATCCAGTGTCCTGTGTGAATTTAAGTATGCTCTCTCTAATTCTCTCGTTCTCTCTTTCTCTCTGAGAACCTGAGCCCTAGGACCATACGTCAGGACTACCGGGCATGATGACACCTTGCTGTCCCCAGTCCGCCTGGCCTTGCTGCTATTCCAGTTTCAACTGTTCTGCCTGTGGTTACGGAACCCCTACCTGTCCCAGACCTGCTGTTTTCAACTCTTAATGATCGGCTATGAAAAGCCAACTGAGATTTATTCCTGATTATTATTTGACCATGCTTGTCATTTATGAACATTTTGAAAATCTTGGCTCTCTCTAATTTTCTCCTTCTCTCTTTCTTTCTCTCGGAGGACCTGAGCCCTAGGACCATACGTCGGGACTACCGGCCGTGGTGACTCCTTGCTGTCCCCAGTCCGCCTGGCCTTGCTGCTATTCCAGTTTCAACTGTTCTGCCTGCGGTTATGGAACCCCTACCTGTCCCAGACCTGCTGTTTTCAACTCTTAATGATCGGCTATGAAAAGCCAACTGAGATTTATTCCTGATTATTATTTGACCATGCTTGTCATTTATGGAAATTTTGAAAATCTTGGCTCTCTCTAATTTTCTCCTTCTCTCTTTCTTTCTCTCGGAGGACCTGGGCCCTAGGACCATGCGTCGGGACTGCCGCCCGTGGTGACTCCTTGCTGTCCCCAGTCCGCCTGGCCTTGCTGCTATTCCAGTTTCAGCTGTTCAGCCTGCGGTTATGGAACCGCCACCTGTCCCAGACCTGTTGTTTTTCAACTCTTGATGATCGGCTATGAAAAGCCAACTGAAAATTATTCATGATTATTATTTGACCATGCTTGTCACTTATGAACATTTTTGAACATCTTGGCATAGTTCTGTTATAATCTCCACCCGGCACAGCCAGAAGAGGACTGGCCACCCCTCATAGCCTGGTTCCTCTCTAGGTTTCTTCCTAGGTTTTGGCCTTTCTAGGGAGTTTTTCCTAGCCACCGTGCTTCTACACCTGCATTACTAGCTGTTTGGGGTTTTAGGCTGGGTGTCTGTACAGCACTTCGAGATATTAGCTGATGTACGAAGGGCTATATAAAATAAAATTGATTGATTGATTGATCAGATGACAGTCCTATAACATCATATTACACAATACATACAGTGGGGCAAAAAAGTATTTAGTCAGCCACCAATTGTGCAAGTACTCCCACTTAAAAAGATGAGAGAGGCATGTAATTTTCATCATAGGTACACTTCAACTATGACAGACAAAATGAGAAAAAAAAATCCAGAAAATCACATTGTAGGATTTTTAATGAATTTATTTGCAGATTATGGTGGAAAATAAGTATTTGGTCAATAACAAACGTTTATCTCAATACTTTGTTATATACCCTTTGTTGGCAATGACAGAGGTCAAACGTTTTCTGTAAGTCTTCACAAGGTTTTCAGACACTGTTGCTGGTATTTTGGCCCATTCCTCCATGCAGATCTCCTCTAGAGCAGTGATGTTTTGGGGCTGTTGCTGGGCAACACGGACTTTCAACTCCAAAGATTTTCTATGGGGTTGAGATCTGGAGACTGGCTAGGCCACTCCAGGACCTTGAAATGCTTCTTACGAAGCCACTCCTTCGTTGCCCGGGCGGTGTGTTTTGGATCATTGTCATGCTGAAAGACCCAGCCACGTTTCATCTTCAATGCCCTTGCTGCCCAGCGCCGCCTGCACTGCCTGCCCAGCGCCTGCCCAGCGCCGCCTGCACTGCCCGTCTGCCCAGCGCCGTCTGAGCTGTCCGTCTGCCCAGCGCCGCCTGCGCTGCCCGTCTGCCCAGCGCCGTCTGAGCCGCCCGTCTGTCCTGAGCCTTCAAAGCCGCCCGTCTGTCCTGAGCCTTCAGAGCCGCCCGTCTGTCCTGAGCCTTCAGAGCCGTCCGTCCGTCAGGAGCCGCTAGAGCCGTCCGTCAGTCAGGAGCCTGACCAGCTAGATCTACTGTCTCAATTTTTTTATGACAGACCAGCTACATGTACCGTCTCTATTATATTAGAACAGACCAGCTAGATCTACTGTCTCTATTATATTATGACAGACCAGCTAGATCTACCGTCTCTATTATATTAGAACAGACCAGCTAGATTTACTGTATCTATTATATTACGAAAGACCAGCTTGATTTACTGTATTATAATGTGACGGACCAGCTAGATCTACTGTCTCAATTATATTATGGCAGACAAATTAAATCTACTTTCTCAATTATATTATGAAAGACCAGCTAGATTTACTGTCTCTAGTATATTATGACAGACCAGCTAGATAAACTGTCTCTACTATATTATGACAGACAATCTACATCTACAGTCTCTAATATATTATGATAGACCTGCTAGATCTATTGTCTAATTTATATTATGACAGACCAGCTAGATCTTCAGTCCCTAATATATTATGATAGACCTGCTAGATCTACTGTCTCCTTTATATTATGACAGACCAGCTATATCTACTGTCTCTATTATATTATGATAGACCAGCTAGAACTACTGTCTATTATATTATGACAGACCAGCTAGATTTACAGTCTCTATTATATTACGACTGACCAGCTAGATCTACTGTCTCAATTTTTTTATGACAGACCAGCTACATCGACTGTCTCTACTATATTATGACAGACCAGCTAGATTTATTATACATTAACTTACGACATACCAGCTATATATACTGTCTCTATTCTATTTTGACAGACAAGCTAGATCTACTGTCTCTATTATACTACGAAAGACCAGCTAGATTTTCTGTCTCTATTATATTATGACAGACTAGCTAGATCTACTGTATCAATTATATGATGGCAGAACAGCTAGATCTACTGTCTCATTTATATTATGACAGACCAGCTAGATCTATTATCTAAATTATATAATGGCAGACCAGCTGGATCTACTCTCTCAATTATACTACGAAAGACCAGCTAGATTTACTGTCTCTATTATATTATAACAGACCAGCTAGATCTACTGCCTCTTTTATATTATGACAGACCAAATAGATCTACTGTCTCAATTATATTATGGCAGACTTGCTAGATCTACTGTATCTACTATATTATGACAGACCAGCTAGATCTACTGTCTCTATTACATTACAACAAACCAGCTATATCCACTGTCTCTATAATTTTATGACAGACCAGCTAGATCTATTATATCTATTATATTATGACAGACCAGCTATATCCACTGTCTCTATTATATTATGACAGACCAGCGAGATCTACTGTCTCAATTATATTATGACAGACCAGTTAGATCTATTATCTCTATTATATTATGACAGACCAGATAGATCTACTGTCTAAATTATTTTATGACAGACCAGATAGATCTACTGTCTAAATTATTTTATGGCAGACCAGCTAGAACTACTATGATTAAGACAGTCGATCGAGCTGGTCTGTCGTAATATAGAAGAGACAGTAGATGTAGCTGTTCTGTCATAAAATAATAGAGGCAGTAGATCTAGCTGGTCTGTCATAATATAATTGAGACAGTATATCTAGCTGGTCTGTCATAATATAAGAGAGACAGCAGAAGTAGCTGGTCTGTCATAATATAGAAGTGTCACGCCCTGGCCTTAGTATTCTTTGTTTTCTTTATTATTTTAGTTAGGTCAGGGTGTGACATGGGGTATGTTTGTGTTTTTGTCTTGTCTTGGGTGGTTGTAGTGTCTAGGGGAATTTGTTAGAGTGTATGGGTTTGTGTTGAGTGAATGTTTCTAGGGAGTGTATGTTTCTGGTTGAGTGTATGTGTCTAGTTATGTCTATGGTTGCCTGAGTGGTTCTCAATCAGAGACAGATGTTTTTCATTTGTCTCTGATTGGGAGCCATATTTAAGGTGGCCATAGGCATCATGTATTTGTGGGTAATTGTCTATGTTGAACGTTTGTTGCTTTTTGTTTGCACTACGTTTATAGCTTCACGGTCGTTTGTTATTTTGGTTAGTTTGTGTATAGTGTTCGTCTTCGTGTTTTTCCTCTTCTAAATAAAAGATAGAGAGTGAGGACCAAGCGCGCTGCGCCTTGGTCCTCACTCTCTACCTTTGACGATCGTGACAGAATTACCCACCAATCTAGGACCAAGCGGCGTGTCAAGCAGCAACAGGACCCACCTACACAGGATTCATGGACATGGGAGGAGATACTGGATGGTAAGGGACCT